>NC_059198.1:51531048-51546048 GCF_020615455.1 Coregonus clupeaformis | reverse complement strand
CTGCAGGATCACCACACACACACTCATACACTCAGACACTCACACACTCACACTCACACACAGACACTCACACACAGACACTCACACACAGACACTCACACACAGACACTCACACACAGACACAGACACTCACACTCAGACACTCTGACACTGAAAAAGGCAAGAGCATGCGCACACACACACAAATTCACACACACACGCACACATATACACACAAATTCACACACACATACACTACAAGCAAGGCACAATGAAAAACCAGACAGATAAACAGAGACAGAGACAGAGACAGAGACAGAGACAGAGACAGAGACAGAGACAGAGACAGAGATAGATAGATAGATAGATAGATAGATAGATAGATAGACAGACAGACAGACAGACAGACAGACAGACAGACAGACAGACAGACAGACAGACAGACAGACAGACAGACAGACAGACAGACAGACAGACAGACAGACAGACAGACAGACAGACAGACAGACAGACAGACAGACAGACAGACAGACAGACAGACAGACAGACATACATACATACATACATACAGATAGATAGATAGATAGATAGATAGATAGATAGATAGATAGATAGATAGATAGATAGATAGATAGATAGATAGATAGATAGATAGATAGATAGATAGATAGATAGACAGACAGACAGACAGAGACGGAGATAAATAGAGAGACAGAGAAACTACACAGCATTCTGACCTTATAAAACACAACAACAACACAACAGCAGCTGCAGTGTTTGAGAGGACACACTTCATTCACCGACACAATAATGTGGACCCTCTAAATGTGGCGTGGTTGTAATCATAGCCCTCATAATCATAGGGATTGTGGAGTGCTTTTCTCTCCTTATCCCTGACAATTACGCACACACACACACACACACACACACACACACACACACACACACACACACACACACACACAGGCACAATCTCTCTATACTTCTCTCTCTCGCTCTCTCTCTCTCTCTGACTCCCAGACAAGCATGCAGTAACCATTAAAACAAGTTTAAAAGGGCTACAGGGAACAGCTCTCTAATGAACTCCACTCTGTCGAAATAAAATATGAATTAAGCACCCTGTTACTGATTCATTCAACCAAGAGATTCACACTAATTAGACCACACAGAGGAACACTGAGACACACAGAGAAACACAGAGGAACACAGACACACAGAGAGACACAGAGGCACGCAGAGACACACAGAGGCACGCAGAGACACACAGAGACACGCAGAGGCACGCAGAGACACACAGAGACACGCAGAGACACGCAGAGACACGCAGAGGAACACAGAGGAACACAGAGGAACAGAGAGGAACAGAGAGGAACACAGAGGAACAGAGAGGAACACAGAGGAACACAGAGGAACACAGAGGAACAGAGAGGAACACAGAAGAACAGAGAGGAACACAGAGGAACAGAGAGGAACACAGAAGAACAGAGAGGAACAGAGAGGAACACAGAGGAACACAGAGGAACAGAGAGGAACAGAGAGGAACACAGAGGAACACAGAGGAACAGAGAAATACTGAGGAGCAGCGTTCATTTTGTCAACGAAAATAGTCATGAAAATATTAGTCAAACACCTATTTTTCAATGGCAATTGACAAGTAAATAAATGACTAAATAGACCCAGAAAAAAATGTGGCAAAGATGTCAATTCAACGTCTATTCACTCAAAGTGATTTAGTTGAAATGACGTGGACAGAACGTTGATTCAACTAATGTGTGCCCAGTGGGGAGACTATATTATCTCTGTGACTGAAAGTCTGACTGCTAAGTGGACTGGACAAGAGTTTTTGGACAGATTGAGAGCTTTTAGTGTTATTTGTTTGGTCCAATCAAAAGCATGCATGACATTAGCAGAATTGTAAGGCTCTCTCATAGCAATGTTGCAATGCTGTTATTGGAAAATAAATACCATGCTCAGGTCATTCACGAGTCACCTCTCTGCCTGGCAACAGTTCTCCAATCTGGTGGCAACAAATCATTGATGGAAATAAGGCACATGGATAATCCAAGATGGCGTAGCAGTGCGTTTGTGTTTTCTATAGTGTCCTCATGTAAATAGCCTGTTTTTTGTATTTTTTTCCTATATATTTCTCAATCTCACTTTCTATCCGTTAACTAAATATACTTTCCTGAAACCGGCCTCACCCAATGTGGAACGGATTCTATTATTTATTTTTATCCAGAACCTCTGGCTGAAACTAGCCAGCTAGCCAGCTATCTAGCTACTTGCTATTAGCCACCGTTAGCGGTCTTCACCATTGTCCGTGGCCTGCACTACCTACCAGCCAGCTCTAGCCTGGACAATTATCGGCCAGTCTGCACAGTCTGCACAGCGCACTAACGAGCCAGAGCATATCGGATTTTCTGCCGGAATCACTGGACCTTAACACCGGATCATCGCAACTAGCTAGCTGTTGTTGTTGTTGGCTAATCACCACTGTCCGAAGCTAGCCCCAGTTAGCCTTGAGCTAGCCTCGAACCAGGCCCATCTCCCGGCTATCTACCTCTCTGTCAACCGGACAGGACCTCCTAGTGTTGACACGGAGCCCCACCGATCCATCACGACTGGTCTGCCGACGTATTCGTCTGATGTGGTTTCAACAGGCTTCCCGTTGCGACGACCACGAAGATCCATCTGCTAGCCCCGGCCCCCTAGCACACGCAATCAACAGCTGTGCCTCCTGCTCGCCTGTGGCGTAGCAGCCACTGAACTGCTCCTGGACTCACCTATTGCTGTTCACTGGACCTTATGATCACTCAGCTACACAGCTGATGCCTGCTGGACTGTTCCTTTACACGGTACCCCATCCTGTTTATCTGTTTAGCCTCAGCTCAAACTTTCATCGCCATTACCAGCTGTTGTCTTAGCTCTCTCAAATAACACCTGTGATTGCTTTATGCCTCTCTCCCATGTCAATATGCCTTGCCTATTGCTGTTTCGGTTAGTTCTTACAGTTATCTTTCACTGTAGAGCCCCAAGTTCCGGTCAACCAGCCTCAGAGAGCTCCTTTGTCCTGCTCCAGTCCTGCTCAACCTCAGACAGCTCCTTTGTCCCACCCCCACCGACTCAATCGGTGCCTCCAGTGATGCTATCTCTTTCATCGTTACCCAACGCTTAGGTTTACCTCCACTGTACTCATATCCTTCCACTTCCACTGTACTCATATCCTTCCATATCCTTGTCTGTACATGTTACGGATACAGGTATCCTGTGTCTTTCCTCTCCTTCTGCCCTAATCACAGGTGTCCTGTATGTTCCTGATTGGTGGTCGTTGGGGTGTCTGCTGATTGCTGAGGTGGACCAATCAGTGGACATTCCTCTGCATTGCACCACCTGTTTCTGGTTTTTCAATCACACATCCCATTGTTTAAAAGCCGGTCAGTTGTGTTTGTTGTTAGAAGACTATTTTCCGTATGTGAGTATGGATACTGTGGTGTCCTGTGTTTTGTGTACTCACTCATTTGCTGGTTACTCTGTTTGGTAACTTTGTGTGTTTCTGGGAAAAGGGGAAGTTAACCAAGCTGCCCTTGGGCATACATTACCCGTAGAAAGAAAACTGTCTATAAACACTAGTTAGACCTGAGCGGACCACCCACTGTATTTTTGTATGATTAGCAGTAGTTTAGCGGTTCTTGAGGCAGGAAAGATCAGTTTAGGGGTGTTTTACACTATTGTTTCATTTCTTGGGTCCTGCTCAGCCCTTTTTCCCAAACCTTTACCGTGTGTTCACAAATAAACATTTTATATGTTTGACGGTAGTTTATGGTTGTCGTGTAGTTTTTGTTCTCCCTGTTCCATGTCGCGATTCTAATTTGCATGATTTATGTTACGGGTCTCTTCTCCATCCACCCTAGACGTTTAAAGCCACGGGGTTCGTAACAGTACATAATGCCCTGAATCTATTTTACAACGCCAGGAAATCTGTCCCTTTTATTCTCTGTACCCAACGCACTAGAAGACCAGTTCTTAAAGCCTTTAGCCGTATCCTTATTATTTTCCTCCTCTGTTCCTCTGGTGATGTAGAGGTTAACCCAGGCCCTGTAGCCCCCAGTATCACTCCTACTCCCCAGGCGCTATCATTTGTTGACTTCTGTAACCGCAAAAGCCTTGGTTTCTTGCATGTTAACATCTGAAGCCTCCTCCCTAAGTTTGAGATATTCATTGCGTTAGCACACTCCGCCAACCCTGAGGTGTCTGAATCCTGGCTTAGGAAGGCCACCAAAGATTCAGAAATGTCCATTCCCAACTACAACATGTTCTGTCTAGATAGAACTGCCAAAGGGGGTGGAGTTGCAATCGCCTGCAGAGCTCTATCATACTAACCAGGTCTGTGCCCAAACAGTTTGAGCTTCTACTTCTAAAAATCCACCTTTCCAGAAATAAGTCTCTCACTGTTGCCGCTTGCTACAGACCCCCCTCAGACCCCAGCTGTGCCCTGGACACCATATGTGAATTGATTGCCCCCCATCTATCCTCAGAGTTCGTATTGCTTGGTGACCTAAACTGGGATATGCTTAACACCCCGGCCATCCTACAAACTAAACTAGATGCCCTCAATCTCATACAAATGATTAAGGAACCTACCAGGTACAACCCTAAATCCGTTAACATGGGCACCCTCATAGATATCATCCTGACTAATTTACCCTCTAAATACACCTCCGCTGTCTTCAACCAGGATCTCAGTGATCACTGCCTCATTGCCTGTGTATGTAATCGGTCCGCGTTCAAACGACCACCCCTCATCACTGTCAAACGCTCCCTAAAACACTTCAGCGAGCAGGCCTTTCTAATTGACCTGGCCCGGGTATCCTGGATGGATATTGACCTCATTCCGTCAGTAGAGGATGCCTGGTTGTTCTTTAAAAGTGTTTTCTTCTCCATCTTAAATAAGCATGCCCCATTCAAAAAATTCAGAACTAAGAACAGATATAGCCCCTGGTTCACCCCAGACTTGACTGCCCTTGACGAGCACAAAAACATCCTGTGGCGTACTGCATTAGCATCGAACAGCCCCCGCGATATGCAACTTTTCAGGGAAGTCAGGAACCAATATACACAATCAGTTAGGAAAGCAAAGGCTAGCTTTTTCAAACAGAAATTTGCATCCTGTAGCACTAACTCCAAAACGTTTTGGGACACTGTAAAGTCCATGGAGAATAAGAGCACCTCCTCCCAGCTGCCCACTGCACTGAGGCTAGGAAACACTGTCACTACCGATAAATCTACGATAATCGAAAATTTCAACAAGCATATTGCTATGGCTGGCCATGCTTTCCACCTGGCTACCCCTACCCCGGCCACCAGCTCTGCACCCTCCGCTGAAACTTGCCCATGCCCCCCCCCGCTTCTCCGTCACCCAAATTCAGTAAGCTGATGTTCTGAAAGAGCTGCAAAATCTGGACCCCTACAAATCAGCTGGTCTAGACAATCTGGACCCTTTCATTCTAAAATTAGCCGCCGAAATTGTCGCAACCCCTATTACCAGCCTGTTCAACCTCTCTTTCATATCATCTGAGATCCCCAGAGATTGGAAAGCTGCCGCAGTCATCCCCCTCTTCAAAGGGGGTGACACTCTAGATCCAAACTGTTACAGACCTATATCCATCCTTCCCTGCCTTTCGAAAGTTTTTGAAAGCCAAGTTAACAAACAGATCTCCGACCATTTCGAATCCCACCGTACCTTCTCCGCCATGCAATCTGGTTTCCGAGCTGGTCATGGGTGCACCTCAGCCACGCTCAAGGTCATAAACTATATTATAACCGCGATCGATAAAAGACAGTACTGTGCAGCCGTCTTCATCGACCTGGCCAAGGCTTTCGACTCCGTCAATCACCACATTCTTATTGGCAGACTAAATAGCCTTGGTTTCTCAAATGACTGCCTTGCCTGATTCACCAACTACTTCTCAGATAGAGTTCAATGTGTCAAATTGGAGGGCCTGTTGTCTGGACCTCTGGCAGTCTCTATGGGGGTGCCACAGGGTTCAATTCTTGGGCTGACTCTATTCTCTGTGTATATCAATGATGTTGCTCTTGCTGCTGGTGAGTCTCAGATCCACCTCTACGCAGACGACACCATTTTGTATACATCTGGCCCTTCATTGGACACTGTGTTAACAAACCTCCAAACGACTTCATTGCCATACAGCACTCCTTCTGTAGCCTCCAACTGCTCTTAAACGCTAGCAAAACTAAATGCATGCTCTTCAATCGAATGCTACATGCACCCGCCCGCCCGACTAGAATCAATACTCTCGGTGGGTCTGACTTAGAATATGTGCACAACTACAAATACCTAGGTGTCTGGTTAGACCGTAAACTCTCCTTCCAGACTCACATTGAGCATCTCCAATCCAAAGTTAAATCTAGAATCGGCTTCCTATTTCGCAACAAAGCCTCCTTCACTCATGCTGCCAAACATGCCCTCGTAAAACAAAATATCCTACCGATCCTTGACTTCGGCGATGTCATTTACAAAATAGCCTCCAACACTCTACTCAGCAAATTGGATGTAGTCTATCACAGTGCCATCCGTTTTGTCACCAAAGCCCCATATACTACCCACCATTGTGACCTGTACGCTCTCGTTGGCTGGCCCTCACTACATATTTGTCGCCAAACCCACTGGCTCCAGGTCATCTATAAATCACTGCTAGGCAAATCCCCGCCTTATCATAGCTCATTGGTCACCATAGCAACACCCACCAGTAGTCTGCGCTCCAGCAGGTATATCTCACTGGTCATCCCCAAAGCCAACACCTCCTTTGGGCGCCATTCCTTCCAGTTCTCTGCTGCCAATGACTGGAACGAACTGCAAAAATCTCTGAGGCTGGAGACTCTTATCTCCCTCACTAACTTTAAGCATCAGTTGTCAGAGCACCTTACCGATCACTGCACCTGTACACAGCCCATATGTAATTAGCCCTCCCAACTACCTCATCCCCATATTGTTATTTATTTTGCTAATTTGCACCCCAGTATCTCTATTTGCACATCATCTTTTGCACATCTATCATTCCAGTGTTAATACTAAATTGTAATTATTTTGCACTATGGCCTATTTATTGCCTTACCTCCATAACTTACTACATTTGCACACACTGTATATAGATTTTCTATTGTGTTATTGACTGTATGTTGTGTTTATCACATATGTAACTCTGTGTTGTTGTTTTTATCGCACTGCTTTGCTTTATCTTGGCCAGGTCGCAGTTGTAAATGAGAACTTGTTCTCAACTGGCTTACCTCGTTAAATAAAGGTGAAATAAATAAATAAATAAATAAATAAATAAATGCCTTGGCTACTCTCCCTTTGGTACAAGCTCCCGGTAGAAAAAGGGGCGATGTTTTGAGCCACTTTACTCATCATGTAGATTCAAACTAGACAGAATGCAATGTTTACACGGGAGAAGACAGCGTTTGCACCCAGTTGGCGAGACAAATACTACCAACCTCAAGAGACGTCTGAAAGAGCATCATCCCAGTATATACACTCAGGTAATAACGGACTGATAATGCTAGTTAGTCAGTTTGCTGCAACCTCAGACCACTACTTATGACAGAACTTTGATTACAATATACTGTAAATACAGTATGTCAAGAGGCAGGGCTCCAGACTGCGGCCATTTAGTCCCATTTTGCGACCCTTTGACTTGGCTGTGCTAGTAAACATTTTTAATTGGTCGCATGAGTGCGAGCTGAACATCATTACATGTTCAGCTCACTCAAAAGTTTCAAAACGTCATATTTTGTAGGCAGCTACAACCATGACTATGCATTATCCTCATGATTCCTGTGATGAACGCGTCTGCCCAGCCCCTGGGCCTGTTCCGCTGGGGCCTGCTGCTGTAATGAGCGAAAATAAGGCTTCAGATTTTATAACATTTCAAAATCCAATTGCGGGAAATACATACTGTAGCTTATTTGTTCTCAGCTTTCTGTGAGTGTGCCTTTTAGAAGTAAATAAGGTGTCACTGAGAAACCTTATGCATATCAGGGAAAATGTTTAATAAATATCACTTAAGAGGATCCAGAACCACAGAACCCCATTTCAATCAGAGTGTATTATCAGGAAGGAAGAATTGCTGTATGTAATGCACTGGAATCTCTGCGGTGTTATCAGTCAGTAATGCTATCTGGCTGCCTCTCTGCCTCTCTGCCTACCTGCTTCTCTGCCTGCCTCTCTGCCTGCCTCTCTGTCTGCCTCTCTGCCTGTCTGCCTCTCTGTCTGCCTCTCTGCCTCTCTGCCTGCCTGCCTGCCTCTCTGTCTGCCTCTCTGCCTGTCTGCCTCTCTGCCTGCCTGCCTCTCTGCCTGCCTGCCTCTCTGTCTGCCTCACTGCCTGCCTCTCTGCCTGCCTGCCGCTCTGTCTGCCTCTTTGCCTGCCTCTCTGCCTGCCTCTCTGCAGCCTCTCTGCCTGCCTGCCTCTCTGTCTGCCTGCCTGCCTGCCTCTCTGTCTGCCTCTCTGCCTGTCTGCCTCTCTGCCTGTCTGCCTCTCTGCCTGCCTGCCTCTCTGCCTGCCTGCCTCTCTGCCTGTCTGCCTCTCTGCCTGCCTGCCTGCCTGCCTCTCTGCCTGCCTGCCTCTCTGTCTGCCTCACTGCCTGCCTCTCTGCCTGCCTGCCTCTCTGTCTGCCTCTCTGTCTGCCTCTCTGTCTGCCTCTCTGCCTGCCTCTCTGTCTGCCTCACTGCCTGCCTCTCTGCCTGCCTGCCTCTTTGCCTGCCTCTCTGTCTGTCTGCCTCTCTGCCTGCCTCTCTGTCTGCCTCTCTGCCTGCCTCTCTGCCTGCCTCTCTGCCTGCCTCTCTGTCTGCCTCTCTGCCTGCCTCTCTGCCTGCCTCTCTGTCTGCCTCTCTGCCTGCCTCTCTGCCTGCCTCTCTGTCTGCCTCTCTGTCTGCCTCTCTGCCTGGCTGCCTGGTGTGTGTGTTTGAAGTCAGTTCCTCTTCTGACTCCCTCCCCAACCCTTCGTCTCTTGCAGGTCAGGGGTCACAGCTGAATACTGTCTGGGAGACTTAACCGGCTTGGCTTTCAATCACACACATACCTACACACACACACCCAGAGACACACACACACGCACACACACACACACACACACACACACACACACGCAGACACATGCAAATACATGCAAATACACAGACACATGTATTACTATCTCAGCATGCTACCATATTAAAATATCCTCTCTGTTAGGATCCTTGGCAAACTGTTCAAGATCAATCACATAACACAAATACACACAAACACACACAAACACAAATACACACACTCACTGAAGGCATGAGGGACGGGGACGATTCAGACCCCTTTTCCTGGCAGACTGTGTGTGTGTGAGTGAGTGTGTGTGTGTGCGTTTGTGTGTGTGTGTGTGTGTGTATGTGTGTGTGGCTCCAGACGGAGACGCAGGGAGAGCGTCTGTTGTCTGAGCAGTGTAATAGCCCTGCCAACACCCCCTCCCAGCTCCCAATCTCATACGGCCCACCATACACCTAATTAAATATGGCCCACCATACACCTAATTAAATATGGCCCACCATACACCTAATTAAATATGGCCCACCATACACCTAATTAAATATGGCCCACCATACACCTAATTAAATATGGCCAACCATACACCTAATGAAATATGGCCCACCATACACCTAATGAAATATGGCCCACCATACTCCTAATTAAATATGGCCCACCATACACCTAATTAAATATGGCCCACCATACACCTAATTAAATATGGCCCACCATACACCTAATTAAATATGGCCCACCATACACCTAATTAAATATGGCCCACCATACACCTAATTAAATATGGCCCACCATACACCTAATTAAATATGGCCCACCATACACCTAATTAAATATGGCCCACCATACACCTAATTAAATATGGCCCACCATACACCTAATTAAATATGGCCAACCATACACCTAATGAAATATGGCCCACCATACACCTAATGAAATATGGCCCACCATACACCTAATTAAATATGGCCCACCATACTCCTAATGAAATATGGCCCACCATACACCTAATGAAATATGGCCCACCATACTCCTAATGAAAGATGGCCCACCATACACCTAATTAAATAAGGCCCACCATACACCTAATTAAATATGGCCCACCATACACCTAATGAAATATGGCCCACCATACTCCTAATGAAAGATGGCCCACCATACACCTAATTAAATAAGGCCCACCATACACCTAATTAAATATGGCCCACCATACTCCTAATGAAATATGGCCCACCATACACCTAATGAAATATGGCCCACCATACTCCTAATGAAATATGGCCCACAATACTCCTACTGAAATAAGACACCACTGAACTGTAATAAGTAACGATACATCAAGGTAGGTTGCTGAAACTGCAACTTTACCAACTGAGACTGAGTCTATGCTAAACATTCTATTATATTCTTATTCTCCCATAGGTGGTAATCACTTACTTCTCTCACCCTTTTGTTCAAGAAAGAATAGCCATCACATATGGGTCTCAATGAAGCATACTGTTACTGTTATATTGGTAGGTTGACTAGTGAAACGTTCCTGCTGCAGTTAAGCTTGTTGTTATAGCACCATTCAAACAGCCTTTTGTCCTGTACAACATACAGTAAGGGAAAAAAGTATTTGATCCCCTGCTGATTTTGTACATTTGCCCACTGACAAAGAAATGATCAGTCTATAATTTTAATGGTAGGTTTATTTGAACAGTGAGAGACAGAATAGCAAAAAAAAATCCAGAAAAACGCATGTCAAAAATGTTATAAATTGATTTGCATTTTAATGAGGGAAATAAGTATTTGACCCCCTCTCAATCAGAAAGATTTCTGGCTCCCAGGTGTCTTTTATACAGGTAACGAGCTGAGATTAGGAGCACACTCTTAAAGGGAGTGCTCCTAATCTCAGTTTGTTACCTGTATAAAAGACACCTGTCCACAGAAGCAATCAATCAATCAGATTCCAAACTCTCCACCATGGCCAAGACCAAAGAGCTCTCCAAGGATGTCAGCGACAAGATTGTAGACCTACACAAGGCTGGAATGGGCTACAAGACCATCGCCAAGCAGCTTGGTGAGAAGGGGACAACAGTTGGTGCGATTATTCACAAATGGAAGAAACACAAAATAACTTTCAATCTCCCTCGGCCTGGGGCTCCATGCAAGATCTCACCTCGTGGAGTTGCAATGATCATGAGAACGGTGAGGAATGAGCGCAGAACTACACGGGAGGATCTTGTCAATGATCACAAGGCAGCTGGGACCACAGTCACCAAGAAAACAATTGGTAACACACTACGCCGTGAAGGACTGAAATCCTGCAGCGCCCGCAAGGTCCCCCTGCTCAAGAAAGCACATATACAGGGCCGTCTGAAGTTTGCCAATGAACATCTGAATGATTCAGAGGAAAACTGGGTGAAAGTGATGTGGTCAGATGAGACCAAAATCGAGCTCTTTGGCATCAACTCAACTCGCCGTGTTTGGAGCAGGAGGAGTGCTGCCTATGACCCCAAAAACACCATCACCACAGTCTACATGGAGGAGGAAACATTATGCTTTTGGGGTGTTTTTTGGCTAAGGGGACAGGAAAACTTCACCGCATCAAAGGGACGATGGACGGGGCCATGTACCGTCAAATATTGGGTGAGAACATCCTTCCCTCAGCCAGGGCATTGAAAATGGGTCGTGGATGGGTATTCCAGCATGACAATGACCCAAAACACACAGCCAAGGCAACAAAGGAGTGGCTCAAGAAGAAGCACATTAAGGTCCTGGAGTGGCCTAGCCAGTCTCCAGACCTTAATCCCATAGAAAATCTGTGGAGGGAGCTGAAGGTTCGAGTTGCCAAACGTCAGCCTCGAAACCTTAATGACTTGGAGAAGATCTGCAAAGAGGAGTGGAACAAAATCCCTCCTGAGATGTGTGCAAACCTGGTGGGCAACTACAAGAAATGTCTGACCTCTGTGATTGCCACCAAGTACTAAGTAATGTTTTGCAGAGGGGTCAAATACTTATTTCCCTCATTCAAATGCAAATCAATTGATAACATTTTTGACATGCGTTTTATTGGATTTTGTTGTTGTTATTCTGTCTCTCGCTGTTCAAATAAACCTACCAATAAAATTATAGACTGATCATGTCTTTGTCAGTGGGCAAAACGTACAAAATCAGCAGGGGATCAAATACTTTTTTCCCCTCACTGTACAACCCCCGAGTTGTCAAATCTGTGTAGTGGTTATTGTGTGTTTGTCCTATACAATTACACAAGAGATTTCTTATTCAAAGAAACTGACAATACACATTTGGCCATGGAACTTCAAACATGCAGGATAAGTGGCTTCTACCATAGAACAGAAGATACTTAGAAATGCTAGTAATGTGGCTTCTACAGCCATTAAAAAACAATTGCTTTGTGAACCAAAGCAAACGCAAATAAATAACTATTATAGGTAAGGATGAGAGACACCCTACATGAATCTGTATCTGTCACACATTACATCAATATTATATTTTACATTTTCAGCAGCTACAGTAAGTACCAACATGGTGTAAATGATGTGAACATGGAGTAATACGAGTACTAAGATTCATCTGGAAAATGGCTCATTCCTCTCTCTCTCTCTCTCTCTCTCTCTCTCTCTCTCTCTCTCTCTCTCTCTCTCTCTCTCTCTCTCTCTCTCTCTCAATTCAATTCAATTCAATTCAATTCAATTCAAGGGGATTTATTGGCATGGGAAACATATGTTTACGCCAAAGCAAGTGAAGTAGATAATAAACAATAGAAAGTGAACAGTAAATATTACACAAGTTCCAAAAGAATAAAGACATTTCAAATGTCATATTATGTCTATATACAGTGGTGTAGCGATGTGCAAATAGTTAAAGTACAAAAGGGAAAATAAATATATATGGGTTGTATTTACAATGGTGTTTGTTCTTCACTGGTTGCCCTTTTCTTGTGGCAACAGGTCACAAATCTTGCTGCTGTGATGACACACTGTGGTTTTTCACCCAATAGATAAGGGAGTTTATCAAAATTGGATTTGTTTTCAAATTCTTTGTGGGTCTGTGTAATCTGAGGGAAACATGTGTCTCTAATATGGTCATGTATTTCTATCTCTCTCTGCCCCCCTCCTCTCTCTCTCTCTCTCTCTCTCTCTCTCTCTCTCTCTCTCTCTCTCTCTCTCTCTCTCTCTCTCTCTCTCTCTCTCTCTCTCTCTCTCTCTCTCTCTCTCTCTCTCTCTCTCTCTCTCTCTCTCTCTCTCCCTCTCTCTCAGATGCTCTGACAGCAACCACTTATCTGCTGCCCACTCAACACACACACAGAGACAACTATCAAAACGGAGTGGCTTAAGTTGAAAGGTCATGACCGTGGTTAACCACGTCCCTCCACAGCCTCTGCTCCAATGCTTAATGGAATTGATGGGTGGCTTTCCCTGTCTGTTTCCTATAGGCAGGCAAACTGTTGATGCGGTTGTCTTGGTCTCTCTTGAAAAATAGATTTGTATCTCAACGACACTAACCTTGTTAAATAAAGGTTGAATAAAAATACAATAAAAAAGATCCTATGAGATGCATTTAATAGTTCAAGCAATAGCAGAGACAGCAGACCATCTCAAATGTACCACAGTAAAGAGTTTCAATAATGCCATATCAAAACATATGCTAATTTAACACCAAAATGTTATTTTCTGTAGAGAATTATTTTCTTCCCAGAAGAGTAGAAAAAATAATAATATACAAATAAATAAATAACTGCACTCTGATAATTTTCCTTTGTTAATTGTAGGGAAATAAATCAACTGGTCTGTCTGCCTTGGTGACAGCTGTTCTGGAGACAGAGGAGACAGAGTTATTATCAGGTGGGTTTTTAATTGTTTTAAGGTAGGCAGAGGAGCCAGACAACCAAGAGGGATTTGGGCCCGGCCCAGAATATGTTTTAAGGGGCCTGCCAGTCAGTATACCTCCTGTACTATTACACACAGAGCCTTCGAAATATCCCTGTTGAATATTCATCAGCGTGAGCTCACGGAAATAAAGTAAAATAATACAACCAGGAGCCAAAATGGAGCCTAGGGCTGTTTGTAACAAAGCATTATTACATCCTAGCAGAATCACAATGACACAACATTGTGTTGTTGATAATTAATTTACTCAGGGTGCAGTGATGGAGAGGGCTGTGAGTGTTAGCTGTAGCGTGTTTGTCAGGGCCAACAGAACCAGCCACAACAACACAACAACACTGCCTGCCTCCAAGGGCAACAGGGTGAATTGGAACTGACAGAACTCTAAATCTTAATAATAATAATATGCCATTTAGCAGACGCTTTTATCCAAAGCGACTTACAGTCACGTGCGCATACATTTTTTACGTATGGGTGGTCCCGCCCGGGGATCGAACCCACTACCCTGGCGTTACAAGCGCCGTGCTCTACCAGCTGAGCTACAGAGGACCACAATCTTCTAGAACTCTGAAGAACAATGAACAGACAGTCGTGGACATTTGTACAATTCAAGGACAGAGAATGGTCCTAGCTGAAGGGATTGGTATAGCGGTTCCAGCAGGGTGAAATGACTTGAGGATGGAAGTAGAGGTGCTGTGGGTATCTCATAGGGGTTTGGGGCAGGGGAGAGTGATATCATTGTTCGCAGTGGGAAGTGGGTCACCTATATAGTCAGTGTAATGAATAAACACCCCGTCATCTTCACTCTTCCATTCAAAAAACAAACAGATTATGCTAAATCTCAGAGGAAAGGTCATGTGGAAGAGACCATCAATAACAGTGTTAACTACCGGTACTATGATCATGTTGTAATTATGACATGCCATACCAGCCGTATGCTACTGTACGCTACCTTCTGCCTACACTACCCAGCAGGCATTGTCGATGCCCCCCCCTGTTGCATGCCCTCCTCCTGTCAACGTCTTAACTGGCTGAGGAGAGGTCCC
>NC_059198.1:51518548-51528548 GCF_020615455.1 Coregonus clupeaformis | reverse complement strand
CTGCAAGGAGGACAAGTTGTATTACTGCAAGGAGGACAAGTTGTATTACTGCAAAGAGGACAAGTTGTATTACTGCAAGGAGGACAAGTTGTATTACTGCAAGGAGGACAAGTTGTATTACTGCAAAGAGGACAAGTTGTATTACTGCAAGGAGGACAAGTTGTATTACTGCAAGGAGGACAAGTTGTATTACTGCAAGGAGGAGAAGTTGTATTACTGCAAGGAGGACAAGTTGTATTACTGCAAGGAGGAGAAGTTGTATTACTGTAAGGAGGACAACATTGTAAATTGCAATGAACTGGTGGCAGAGGTAGTCTCTACAGCTTCCTACAGAAAACCGTCACACCCACACACACTAATTCATCCATCAATTCACTTGGGGTCAATTCACTACAATGAATGTAGGACGGGGTAGAAGTAGAACACAGCCATTGTGAATTCCACCTCCACTCAAGACAGACGGGAGGGGGCGTTTGAGGAGAGAGAGAGAGAGAGAGAAACACTCATTAGGATTATTAGTGGGGTGTAATTTATTCAACAGGGAATAAAACAATTTGCTTAGTCGTTTCTGAGCCCCATGGAACACAAATACAGAATGAATGACTCGCTGCCTGAGCAAAGACAGGTATTTTACAGCTGTTGTCTTGTTTCATTCACAGTCGAGAGCCTCATATGACGCTCTTTAAAAATAACAAGAGTACAAATCAATGAGCCCCATGAGATTGAATGGCTCCACTAACCTCATGGTGAGCTGCTAGACGACTACGAGGGGAAATGTAGCTTAGCAGCGAGTGAAGAAAGGATTATGAGAGGTTACAATGATCACTGATTAAAAATACAACGTCCACTAATGACTCAATTCGTACTTCGTAATGACCGTGGTAGTCTCAATGTGATGTGTGATTCAGTATCATTGGCATAGTAATGATGTGTGATTCTACAGAATGGCTATCTAGAATAACACATATTACTTTGCTTATGGTTCTATAACCAACATTTAATGTGCATTCTAAACTGCCAGTTGTCTTGTCAACACAAAACCATGCCACACAATAAACACTGAGAAATGTATTGACAGGGAGAGCACTGGAGAAAATGATGAGGGAGAAAGAGGACAGAAGGGAGGGATGAGGGAGAAAGAAAGAGAGGAAATTAATCACAAAATCCCTCCATACAAAATGAGATGAAATACAAATCTCAGTAGATGAGTCAAGGTGTAGAGGGATAGAGGACTTTGGCCAGTTGCACCACTCACAATTTCTCTCTCTCTCTCTCTCTCTCTCTCTCTCTCTCTCTCTCTCTCTCTCTCTCTCTCACACCCCTCTCTCTCCCCCTCTCTCTCTCTCACAACTCTCTCGCTCTCTCAACCCTCTCTCTCTTTCTCTCGCTTACCCCCCTCTCTCTCTCATTCTCCCTCACCCTCTCTCTCTCTCTCTCTCTCTCTCTCTCTCTCTTTTCTCACACTCTCTCTCACACCCCTCTCTCTCCCCTCTCTCTCTCTCTCTCTCTCTCTCTCTCTCTCTCTCACAACTCTCTCGCTCTCTCAACCCTCTCTCTCTTTCTCTCTTTCTCTCGCTTACCCCCCTCTCTCTCTCCCTCACCCTCTCTCTCACCCCTCTCTCTCTCTAGCTCACCCTTTTCTCTCTCTCTCTCTCTCTCTCTCTCTCTCTCGCTCTCTCTCCCTCTCTCTCTACCTCTCTCTCTACCTCTCAACTGAACAACTGGTGTAGAAAGCTAATGTCGACGGTGAGTCAGAGAGATAATAAAGAGGTAGGAGAAGACAGTGTCTCAGACTACAAGACTGCTGTGTCACTCAGCTACACCATTTTGTTGTGGTGAATATACTAAACTGCTATGGACTTTGTCACTCAGAGCAACACCATTTTGTTGAGGTGAATAGACTAAACTGCTATAGAGTTTGTGTGTTACTCAGAGCAACACCATTTTGTTGTGGTGAATAGACTCAACCATAGACTGAACCATAGACAGTGAGACTGAAACATTCAGTAAACATTTAGCAGCATTAAAAGAGGGCCTTCAAAGAGAGTGAACAATTTGCAGTGGGTCCCAGAGCAATGTTTAATGCCTTATTTGGATAGTCCATCCATGTAGATAATATACAGACTATCTACATACTGTCAGTAACATTTAAACTAACTATCTACTAAACCTAACCCTAGCTCTAACCCTAACCTTAACCTTTATCCTAACCCTAACCCTAGCTCTAACCCTAACCTTAACCTTTATCCTAACCCTAACCCTAGCTCTAACCCTAACCTTAACCTTTATCCTAACCCTATCCCTAGCTCTAACCCTAACCTTAACCTTTATCCTAACCCTAACCCTAGCTCTAACCCTAACCTTAACCTTTATCCTAACCCTAACCCTAGCTCTAACCCTAACCTTAACCTTTATCCTAACCCTAACCCTAGCTCTAACCCTAACCTTAACCTTTATCCTAACCCTAACCCTAGCTCTAACCCTAACCCTAACCCTAACCCTAGCTCTAACCTTAAAATGGTGCCGACAGAGAGGGCTGACTTGCTTCTAGCTTTAGGAAACTTTGCAGTATATATATTTTTTTAATGTATTATTTCTTACGTTATTATAACTTTTTAATTAACCCATTTAATTAAAATAATTAATTTAACCCAATTTTTTTTTGGTGTTGTTACATACAGGAAGAACTATTGGATACCAGAGCGGCGGTAACTCACCAGCTCTACCAGCATTACGCTCTTATCCAGAGCGACTTACAATTAGTGAGTGCATACATTTTCATACTGGTCCACCGTGGGAATCAAACCCACAACCCTGGCATTGCAAGTGCCATGCTCTACCAACTGAGCTACACGGTGACTGACTTTATCAGGAAGTGTATAGGAGATGTTGTACCCACTGTGACTATTAAAACCTACCTTAACCAGAAACCGTGGATAGATGGCAGCATTCACGCAAAACTGAAAGCGTGAACCACCGCATTTAACCATGGCAAGGTGACTGGGAATATGGCAGAATACAAACAGGTAGTTATTCCCTCCGGAAGACAATCAAACAGGCAAAACTTCAGTACAGGGACAAAGTGGAGTCACAATTCAACGGCTCACCCACGAGACGTATGTGGCAGGGTCTACAGACAATCACGGATTACAAAGGGAAAACCAGCCACGTCGTGGACACCAACGTCTTGCTCCCGGACAAGCTAAACACCTTCTTCGCCCGCTTTGAGGATAACACAGTGCCACCGACGAGGCCCACTACCAAGGATTGTGGGCTCTCCTTCTCCGTGGCCGACGTGAGTAAGACATTTAAGCGTGTTAACCCTCGCAAGGCTGCCGGCCCAGATGGCATCCCTAGCCGTGTCCTCAGAGCATGCCACAGACCAGCTGGCTGGTGTGCTTACGGACATATTCAATCTTTCCCTATCCCAGTCTGCTGTCCCCACATGCTTCAAGATGGCCACCATTGTCCCTGTACCCAAGAAAGCAAAGTTAACTGAACTAAATGACTATCGCCCGTTGCACTCACTTCTGTCATCATGAAGTGCTTTGAGAGACTAGTCAAGGATCATATCACCTCTACCTTACCTGTCACCCTAGACCCACTTCAATTTGCTTACCACCCCAATAGATCCACAGATGATGCAATCGCCATCACACTGCTCACTGCCCTATCCCATCTGAACAAGTGGAATACCTATTTAAGAATGCTGCTCATTGACTCTAGCTCAGCATTCAACACCATAGTACCCTCCAAGCTCATCATTAAGCTCGAGGCCCTGGGTCTGAACCCCGCCCTGTGCAACTGGGTCCTGGACTTCCTGATGGGCCGCCCTCAGGTAGTGAAGGTAGGAAACAACACCTCCACTTCGCTGATCGTCAACACTGGGGCCCCACAAAGGTGCGTGCTCAGCACCCTCCTGTACTCCCTGTTCACCCATGACTGCGTGGCCAAGCACGCCTCCAACTCAATCATCAAGTTTGCAGACGACACAACAGTAGTAGGCTTGATTACCAACAATGACGAGACAGTTTACAGGGAGGAGGTGAGGGCTCTGGGAGTGTGGTGCTAGGAAAATAACCTCTCACTCAACGTCAACAAAGGAGATGATCGTGGACTTCAGGAAACAGCAGAGGGTGCACCCCCCTATCCACATCGACGGGACCGCAGTGGAGAAAGTGGAAAGCTTCAAGTTCCTTGGCGTATACATCACTGACAAACTGAAATGGTCCACCCACACAGACAGTTGGTGAAGAAGGCGCAACAGCACCTCTTCAACCTCAGGAGGCTGAAGAAATGTGTCTTGGCACCTAAAACCCTCACAAACTTTTATAGATGCACAATTGAGAGCATCCTGTCGGGCTGTATCACCGCTTGGTACGGCAACTGCACCGCCCGCAACGCATCAACGGGGGCAAACTACCAGCCCTCCAGGACACCTAAAGCACCCGATGTCACAGGAAGGCCAAAAAGATCATCTAGGACAACAACCACCTGAGCCACTGCCTGTTCACCCCGTTATCATCCAGAAGGCGAGGTCATGTACTGACCTCGCCTTCTGGATGATAACGGGGTGAACAGGCAGTGCATCAAAGCTGGGACCGAGAGACTGAAAAACAGCTTCTATCTCAAGGCCATCAGACTGTTAAATAGCCATCACTAGCACATTAGAGGCTGCTGCCAATATACATAGATTAGAAATCACTGGCCACTTTAATAAATGAAACACTAGTGACTTTAATAATGTTTACATATCTTGCATTACTCATCTCATATGTACACTTGAAGTCGGAAGTTTACATACACCTTAGCCAAATACATTTAAACTCAGTATTTCACAATTCCTGACATTTAATCCTAGTAAAAATTCCCTGTCTTATGTCAGCTAGGATCACCACTTTATTTTAAGAATGTAAAATGTCAGAATAATAGTAGAGAGAATGATTTATTTCAGCTTTCATGTCTTTCATCACATCCCAGTTGGTCAGAAGTTAATACACTCAATTATTATTTGGTAGCATTGCCTTTATATTGTTTAACTTGGGTCATACATTTCGGGTAGCCTTCCACAAGCTTCCCACAATAAGTTGGGTGAATTTTGGCCCATTCCTCCTGACAGAGCTGGTGTAACTGAGTCAGGTTTGTAGGCCTCCTTGCTTGCACACGCTTTTTCAGTTCTGCCCAAAAACCTTTTTATATAGGATTGAGGTCAGGGCTTTGTGATGGCCACTCCAATACCTTGACTTTGTTGTCCTTAAGCCATTTTGCCACAACTTTGGAAGTATCCTTGGGGTCATTGTCCATTTGGAAGACCCATTTGCGACCAAGCTTCTTGACTGATGTCTTGAGATGTTGCTTCAATATATCCACATAATTTTCCTTCCTCATGATACCATCTATTTTGTGAAGTACACCCATCCCGCATGCAGCAAAGCACTCTGTCACGATCGTCTAAGGAGGAGGACCAATGCGCAGCGTTGAAGGTGAACATATTTATATTTATTAGCGTATGATCACACGATCAAAACAACAGACGAAAACGTGATGTCTACGGTTGAACACAAACCAAATAAGAACAAGAAACCACAAACACAAAGGGAAAGACAGACAGTTTAAATATGGCTCCCAATCAGAGACAACCAGCTGACACTCGTTGCCTCTGATTGGGAGTCACTCAGGCCAACATAGAAATACAAACTAGAACTCCCAACATAGAAATAGAATACATAGAATTACACACCCTGGCTCAACATAACAGTGTCCCCAGAGCCAGGGCGTGACAGTACCCCCCCCCTAAAGGCGCGGACTCCGACCGCGCCAACTAAATACCACAGGCGAGGGACCGGGTGGGCACTCCGCCTTGGCGGCGGATCCGGCCCGGGCCTGATCCCCACTCCCTCTCCAACCCCCAAAGTACCCCTGGTCCGGTCTGGCCTCGCTGGCCGGAGCTGGACTGCACACTGATGGAGCGGATTGCTCTAGCTCCGGCGTAACGCATCTGACCGGTGCCGGACCAGGCACCAGTGGAACAGGCACGGCCGTGCCGACGGACGACGCACACCACTGGCTTGGTGTGGGGAACAGGCACGGGCCGTGCTGGACTGACGACGCACACCACTGGCTTGGTGTGGGGAGCAGGAGCGGGCCGGACAGGGCTGACGAAACGCACCACTGACTTGGTGCGGGGAGCAGGAACGGGCCGAGCCGGGCTGACGAAGCGCACCACTGACTTGGTGCGTGGAGCAGGAACGGGCCGAGCTGGGCTGACGAAACGCACCACTGACTTGGTGCGGGGAGCAGGAGCGGGCCGGACCGGGCTGACGAGCGCACCACTGACTTGGGCGGGAGCAGGAACGGGCCGTGCCGGGCTGACGAGCGCACCACTGACTTGGTGCGGGAGCAGGAACGGGCCGTGCCGGGCTGACGGGCGCACCACTGACTTGGTGCGAGTGGCAGGAACAGGCCGGACCGTACTGGGAATACACACCACTGGCCCTACGTGGGGATCAGGAACAGGCCGGACCGGACTGGCAACACACGCCAGTACCTCTCGCCGTGCCTCTACATGGCCCCCGTAACCTGGCGGCCTCCTCTGGCAACCCGCTGGGCCGCTCTATCGCGGCCTCCTGCTGCCCCGACGTCGTGAGCCCCCCCCTAAAAAATTTCTGGGAGTCTCTCCTCCCCGTGGGCCAGGCCTCTATAATTCTCGCCCAACTCTCGCTCTTCTGCTTCCAATCTCCGCCATTCAGCTCCTCATTCAGCTTGACCCAGTCGAAACTCTTCCTCCACTGTTCCCAAGTCCACCCTCTCTGCTCCTCACTAGGCTGCTTGGTCCAGTTCTGGTGGTTTCTTCTGTCACGATCATCTAAGGAGGAGGACCAATGCGCAGCGTTGAAGGTGAACATATTTATATTTATTAGCGTATGATCACACGATCAAAACAACAGACGAAAACGTGATATCTACGGTTGAACACAAACCAAATAAGAACAAGAAACCACAAACACAAAGGGAAAGACAGACAGTTTAAATATGGCTCCCAATCAGAGACAACCAGCTGACACTCGTTGCCTCTGATTGGGAGTCACTCAGGCCAACATAGAAATACAAACTAGAACTCCCAACATAGAGATAGAATACATAGAATTACACACCCTGGCTCAACATAACAGTGTCCCCAGAGCCAGGGCGTGACAAACTCCAACAGCATGATGCTGCCACCCCCGTGCTTCACGGTTGGGATGGTGTTCTTCGGCTTGCAAGCGTCCCCCTTTTTCCTCAAAACATAACGACGGTCATTATGGCCAAACAGTTCTATTTTTGTTTCATCAGACTGTCACGATCGTTATACGGAGTAGACCAATGCGCAGCGTTAGTTGCAAACATACTTAAACTTTATTATCATTAGTGATGATATAAACAACAAAACAACAAACGAAACGTGCAGTCCTACGGTTTACACAACCAACACGGAAAACAAAAACCAAACGGAAACAAGATCCCACAAACACTAAGGGAAACAGACTGTTTAAATATGGCTCCCAATCAGAGACAACCAGCAACAGCTGACACTCGTTGCCTCTGATTGGGAGCCACTCTGGCCAACATAGAAATACACAACCTAGAACTCCCACACAGAACATAAACACATAGAATCTACACACCCTGGCTCAACATATTAGAGTCCCCAGAGCCAGGGTGTGACACAGACTATGTCAATTAGCCTATCAGAAGCTTCTAAAGCCATTACATAATTTTCTGTAATTTTCCAAGCAGTTTAAAGGCACAGTCAACTTAGTGTATGTAAACTTCTGACCCACTGGAATTGTGATACAGTGAATTATAAGTGAAATAATCTGTCTGTAAACAATTGTTGGAAAAATTACTTGCGTCATGTACAAAGTAGATGTCCTAACCGACTTGCCAAAACTATAGTTTGTTAACAAGAAATTTGTGGAGTGGTTGAAAAACGAGTTTTAATGACTCCAACCTAAGTGTATGTTACCATCAGACTTCAACTGTTTATACTGTATTCTATACTATTCTACTGTATCTTAGTCTATGCCGCTATTACATTAATCGTCCACATGTTTATTTATATATTCTTAATTCCATTGCTTTACTTAGATTTGTGTGTATTGGGTATATGTTGTGAAATTGTTAAATATTACTTAGATAAATACAATTTGATTTGATTTGATTTGAACCCTTATCCTAACCCTAAAATGAATCCTTACCCTAACCCTAACTCTAACCTTAACCCTTATCCTAACCCTAAAATTAACTCTTAACCTAACCCTTATTCTAAACCTAACCCGAACCCTAACCTTAACCCTTACCGTAACCCTAGCCCTAACCTAGCCCTAACCCTAGCCCTAACCCTACCCCTAACCCTACCACTAACCCGAAGGAGACATCTCATACATATCAAGGCTTTGAAAGGGCAGGCTGCATTCAATGACAGAATCAAGGGTTGGATTTTCACAGTTGTCACATACAACCATTGGTATATCTTCCGCTTACAACCACTAGGACGAGTGTTTCCTCTATAGGCCCCTCCTCTCCTGTCTATAGGCCTCTCCTCTCCTGTATATAGGCCCCTCCTCTCCTGTCTATAGGCCTCTCCTCTCCTGTATATAGGCCCCTCCTCTCCTGTCTATAGGCCCCTCCTCTCTCTCTCTCTCTCTCTCTCTCTCTCTCTCTCTCTCTCTCTCTCTCTCTCTCTCTCTCTCTCTCTCTCTCTCTCTCTCGCAATCTCTCTCATCAGGTAGACTACTCATTAGAGGCAGGCTCCTGGGTCACTCCTAAATTGAGGGAGACAGTCTCTGTCTCACTAGTGTGACAACTGTGATATATAAATACGATTTATGTCAGAATTAACAGTAAATAGCTGCCCTGGTTTTCTACTCTTTAATTAAGTCAAGCAGAGGCACTGATTACCAAGGACCTCCCAGGAACAGATGAAAGCCTACGAGGCAACTTGCTGGAAACCCACACAGGAAATCTGTCATGTTTTTTAATTATAATGTAAAAATATGTTTACAGTGTGCATAAACTGTGCATGAACCTGTAAGGATTAATTAAATATATTTTATAGAAAATAGATGAATTAAATAAAAATGACTCAACTCATTCTATTGCAACTCAGAAAACACAACAATTTGATCAAATTCAGCAAAACGTCATTAACCATTGGAGGTCCAGTCCAGAGAAGCATTCAGCATTTGATTCCACTTCTGATAGCATTGTTTTTGTTTTGAAATTTGCCCTGCCAGACACCACAGATCATTGTATTTCTGGTGATGTGAGCGCCCGTCTAAGGCCTGTCTGTCTGAGGCCTGTCTGTCTGAGGCCTGTCTGTCTAAAGGCATGTGCATGCTTCCCAGCCGAAACAGTTCAGTAGAGTTCATGGATACCGTAAATTATGAAGACATTTTGTAAAGTTTTTGTTCGTTTTTGGACTGCGGTGAGTTTTTTTTCCGGCTGTTCAGGCACACTTAATTTTTTTCTGGAGGCAAGCCGAAGTTCGGAGCCAAAGTCTACGCCCCTTCGTCGGTGATTGGCCAACAGTACAAGCGTTTCGCTACACCAACACGTGTATGCAACCAATCAAATTTGATTTGATTTGAGTAGGGATTCTTCAATAAAGTGTTTGTTGTCACTCAACGAGAGACGACTCATTTTCATGCACATTGTTTTCATTGAAAAACACTGCACCAAACATCTTAGTTAAATGTAAAATTGAGCGACTAAGATCTCTCCGGCAAAAATGTGAAAAATTAATGACAGATTTCTCGAGTTGTCTTAGATGAATTCTGACTATTTTGAGGAAGTGTACACCGGCCACGGCGTCTCAAAATGGACAAACTGTACTATTGCCGCTTTCTCCTTGTTTTTCAAGCGAAGGTCTTTTAAGGGAGTATACGAGCACACTCGTTGTGCAACTAGACGCCAGCCAAGTGCAACTAGGCGCCAGCCAAACTGAAGCATGCTGATACCA
>NC_059198.1:51481048-51513548 GCF_020615455.1 Coregonus clupeaformis | reverse complement strand
AGAACAGAGCAGAGCAGAACAGAGCAGAACAGAAAAGAGCAGAACAGAGCAGAACACAACAGAGCAGAACAGAACAGAACAGAGCAGAACAGAGCAGAACAGAGCAGAACACAACAGAACAGAACAGAGCAGAACAGAACACAACAGAGCAGAGCAGAGCAGAGCAGAGCCTGGTAGGCAGTCAATGGATTCCAGCTTCAGACGGCCCACTACTGTATTCCAGCTGTTCTTCAAAGTCATAAACAGAGGCAGTTTCAGACCATTCCATGTGTGATGAAATGTGAAACGTAACAAAAGCCCTACTACCGCGAGAGGGATTTGGGATGGCATTGCATTAGCGAAGGAGAAAGGAAAACCTTAGTCATATGGAATACAGAAAAAAACAAAGGGTTAGCTGGTATTATTCAGGAATCCTCTATTCCTAATGGTTAACTGGTATTATTCAGGAATCCTCTATTCCCAATGGTTAACTGGTATTATTCAGGAATCCTCTATTCCTAATGGTTAACTGGTATTATTCAGGAATCCTCTATTCCTAATGGTTAACTGGTATTATTCAGGAATCCTCTATTCCTAATGGTTAACTGGTATTATTCAGGAATCCTCTATTCCTAATGGTTAACTGGTATTATTCAGGAATCCTCTATTCCCAATGGTTAACTGGTATTATTCAGGAATCCTCTATTCCTAATGGTTAACTGGTATTATTCAGGAATCCTCTATTCCTAATGGTTAACTGGTATTATTCAGGAATCCTCTATTCCCAATGGTTAACTGGTATTATTCAGGAATCCTCTATTCCTAATGGTTAACTGGTATTATTCAGGAAACCTCTATTCCTAATGGTTAACTGGTATTATTCAGGAATCCTCTATTCCTAATGGTTAACTGGTATTATTCAGGAATCCTCTATTCCTAATGGTTAACTGGTATTATTCAGGAATCCTCTATTCCTAATGTTTAACTGGTATTATTCAGGAATCCTCTATTCCTAATGGTTAACTGGTTTTATTCAGGAATCCTTTATTCCTAATGGTTAACTGATATTATTCAGGAATCCTCTATTCCTAATGGTTAACTGGTATTATTCAGGAATCCTCTATTCCTAATGGTTAACTGGTATTATTCAGGAATCCTCTATTCCTAATGGTTAACTGGTATTATTCAGGAATCCTCTATTCCTAATGGTTAGCTGGTATTATTCAGGAATCCTCTATTCCAAATGGTTAGCTGGTATTATTCAGGAATCCTCTATTCCTAATGGTTAACTGGTATTATTCAGGAATCCTCTGTTCCTAATGGTTAACTGGTATTATTCAGGAATCCACTATTCCTAATGGTTAACTGGTATTATTCAGGAATCCTCTATTCCTAATGGTTAACTGGTATTATTCAGGAATCCTCTATTCCCAATGGTTAACTGGTATTATTCAGGAATCCTCTATTCCTAATGGTTAACTGGTATTATTCAGGAAACCTCTATTCCTAATGGTTAACTGGTATTATTCAGGAATCCTCTATTCCTAATGGTTAACTGGTATTATTCAGGAATCCTCTATTCCCAATGGTTAACTGGTATTATTCAGGAATCCTCTATTCCTAATGGTTAACTGGTATTATTCAGGAATCCTCTATTCCTAATGGTTAACTGGTATTATTCAGGAATCCTCTATTCCATTGGGAGGAAAGTGCTGAGCATATTATCGTAGAGACAGTGTGGGTTTTCAGCTAGTCAATAGCAACGCCACAGATAGAACCCAGATTGTTCACCGGATGTATAAATCTGAAGCACTTCCACTCACTACCAAGTATGGTGATGAGAGGAAGCTCAGTAGCCAACAGTGGGAGAAGATGGAGCGAGATGGAACTGGGCCGACATTCTGACGATTTTCTCATCGATTAAAGATTTGATCTCAATGCAGTTTTCTGTTCCCAAAGCTAGAATCTATTACAAACAGAGTGGACTAAGTTCACAGAGTAGGCATTCACTAATGGAAATATGCTAATACAAGCTAGAACGTGCCAATAGGTTCTCACTAGCTAGTGCTTGGCTCTGCCCACTCAGCTTCATTAGCCTCCCATTTGAAATGACAGGCTGTGGTGTATCTTGGGTTAGTTATAAAAAATCTTTGGCAAGGCCATCCATGGCTGGGAATCTCTATGCTAATTCCAGGACTAATCCATCGGAATTAAATGTATTTCCAAACTGAAAAAAAGATTTGTTATTTAAGAAATCCCCTGATGCTGAAGATGTCAGACGCTAGTGCCTCTCTTTTCTTTTTTATTCCCGAGACAGAAAACCAAACCTCTCCTTATCAGGCGAACTATCCGTGTGTACAGCCCGACAGCCATTATGGATGACATCACACTGCTTGTCTCTCCCGCTCAAATATATAATTTGACGTTGAAAACACAAGACGAGCAATACAGCGGAGATAACGGAACATTTCTGCTGTTTCATGTTGTTGTCCTCATCACTCTGCCTGCATCCCAAATGGCACCCTATTCCCTACATAGTGAACTACTTTTAACCAGATCCTTAGGGGCCCTGGTCAAAAGTAGTGAACTATATAGGAAACAAGGTGGCATTTGGGACGCAGGCTCTTATATCACGTCAGAGGGCAACAATATGATGATGAAAACTTGACAGAGAGCATCATGGGAGGGGAAAAAGGAGGAACTCTCTTATCTTGTTTCGTCAGAATCCACGGTGTGGCACCCGCCCGGAGTGTGTGTGTGTGTGTGTGTGTGTGTGTGTGTGTGTGTGTGTGTGTGTGTGTGTGTGTGTGTGTGTGTGTGTGATTCTGTTACATGAGGCTGCGTCTGCCATTCGGCACAGTTCTCCAGTTTGCTCCAGTTAATTCACTGGTTTGTCTGACCTGGAAAGACATGCAACGATGATTAATAACATCCACCAGTACCTAATCCCCTGGACTGTTTCTCCCCTCGGCCCTGTGTCGTAACACCACTGCTGTAGCAGCAGTAACAAGGCCACGTAGCAGACATTTCTATCCACAAGGCCACGTAGCAGACATCTCTATCCACAAGGCCACATAGCAGACATCTCTATCCACAAGGCCACCTAGCAGACATCTCTATCCACAAGGCCACCTAGCAGACATCTCTATCCACAAGGCCACCTAGCAGACATCTCTATCCACAAGGCCACCTAGCAGACATTTCTATCCACAAGGCCACCTAGCAGACATCTCTATCCACAAGGCCACCTAGCAGACATTTCTATCCACAAGGCCACCTAGCAGACATCTCTATCCACAAGGCCACCTAGCAGACATCTCTATCCACAAGGCCACCTAGCAGACATCTCTATCCACAAGGCCACCTAGCAGACATCTCTATCCACAAGGCCACCTAGCAGACATTTCTATCCACAAGGCCACCTAGCAGACATCTCTATCCACAAGGCCACCTAGCAGACATCTCTATCCACAAGGCCACCTAGCAGACATCTCTATCCACAAGGCCACGTAGCAGACATCTCTATCCACAAGGCCACCTAGCAGACATCTCTATCCACAAGGCCACCTAGCAGACATCTCTATCCACAAGGCCACCTAGCAGACATCTCTATCCACAAGGCCACCTAGCAGACATTTCTATCCACAAGGCCACCTAGCAGACATTTCTATCCACAAGGCCACGTAGCAGACATTTCTATCCACAAGGCCACGTAGCAGACATCTCTATCCACAAGGCCACCTAGCAGACATCTCTATCCACAAGGCCACGTAGCAGACATCTCTATCCACAAGGCCACCTAGCAGACATCTCTATCCACAAGGCCACCTAGCAGACATCTCTATCCACAAGGCCACGTAGCAGACATCTCTATCCACAAGGCCACGTAGCAGACATCTCTATCCACAAGGCCACCTAGCAGACATCTCTATCCACAAGGCCACGTAGCAGACATCTCTATCCACAAGGCCACCTAGCAGACATCTCTATCCACAAGGCCACCTAGCAGACATCTCTATCCACAAGGCCACCTAGCAGACATCTCTATCCACAAGGCCACCTAGCAGACATCTCTATCCACAAGGCCACGTAGCAGACATCTCTATCCACAAGGCCACGTAGCAGACATCTCTATCCACAAGGCCACCTAGCAGACATCTCTATCCACAAGGCCACGTAGCAGACATCTCTATCCACAAGGCCACCTAGCAGACATCTCTATCCACAAGGCCACCTAGCAGACATCTCTATCCACAAGGCCACCTAGCAGACATCTCTATCCACAAGGCCACCTAGCAGACATCTCTATCCACAAGGCCACCTAGCAGACATCTCTATCCACAAGGCCACCTAGCAGACATCTCTATCCACAAGGCCACGTAGCAGACATCTCTATTCACAAGGCCACCTAGCAGACATCTCTATCCACAAGGCCACCTAGCAGACATCTCTATCCACAAGGCCACCTAGCAGACATCTCTATCCACAAGGCCACCTAGCAGACATCTCTATCCACAAGGCCACGTAGCAGACATCTCTATCCACAAGGCCACGTAGCAGACATCTCTATCCACAAGGCCACCTAGCAGACATCTCTATCCACAAGGCCACCTAGCAGACATCTCTATCCACAAGGCCACGTAGCAGACATCTCTATCCACAAGGCCACCTAGCAGACATCTCTATCCACAAGGCCACCTAGCAGACATCTCTATCCACAAGGCCACCTAGCAGACATCTCTATCCACAAGGCCACCTACAGCACAGGGAGGTCGTTTGGACTATGTGTATGTGCTCATTAGATAGAGTAATCTCACACCACCATACAATGCCTGCATCCCCAATGACACCCCTATCCCCTGGGAACTGGTCAAAAGTAATGCATTATAGGGAATTGGGTGGCATTTGGGACACATATTGAGTCTCACACCGCCTCTCCCCTCTGTGTAACGGAGGACCCCCCGGACTACAGAGGTGCGACAAGCCATTAAAAACGGATATGTGGAAATGTCCTCCATCACCTTGATAATGGGTTTGTGTTGCGCTACAGCCTGCACGCCCTGGGCAGATGGATAAACAGAGGCTAGGTAGTAGCTGCATGGGGAGAGTCTGGAGGAATAATTAAACGATATAAAATGATACAAACATCTCCAGCCACCACGCCCTCTGCCTTGTGCCTCATGCAAACTATACGGCCGAGCTTCCCTGCATCCACAGCTGAAATATGAAGTGGGACAGCCTACTCCTCCGACCAACGTCAATGGCTGTGTGTCACCTTGCAGTATTTCTTCTGGTCAAATATTACACTCTCAATACCATTGGCCCTGCCTAATCTTAAGCAATATTTCCTGGTGTTTTTAGTGCAGGTCGTGTATTGTTGCTTTAACGTCAGGGGGGGATTAAACCGTTTCAAAGGAGAAACGTTCTTGACTGTGTTAGGCCTACTGCTGCTAGGTAGCTCTCTCTCTGCTCTCTCCCTCCCCTCTGTCTGTCCTTGATTGCAGGAGTGAAGTCTGGTGTGCGGGAGTCAGGGTTCCAGCTGCAGCTCATTCACCATAATCACCTCAGCCTTTAAGACCCGGTCAAACTTACCACTCATCGTCAGATCATAGTCAAGATGACCATGTTAGTCTCGCTGCCGACTCAACCTGTTTATTGTTGCTCTTTGTGTTTTGGCCTGTTCTATTTACTTTTTCTCCTGTGCCACAGATATTTGGAACCTGACTCCTGCCTCCGCTTCACTCCTGCCACCACCATCCTGCTCTCCACTACCGGACCTCTCTTTTGGACTCACCACGGACACTAGGACATTACGGTACCACACCTGCCCTGACCTGGATCTGTTACCCTCCCTGTAACCTGGACTTGCTCTTCCCCTATTATTGGAAACCTGGACTATTGAACATTTTAAATAAACCTGTTAAACCTTCTCTGGCTTGGTGTACTTGTCTGCATTTGGGTTCTAATACTGGTGTAATACCTTGCTAAAACCAAGTATAGAGTTTATTTGTTATAATTCATTGGTATTAGATTTAAAAGGTGATCGAATAGCTCCTGATTTGTAATGTCATTAATGCATTTCTTTTGAAGCAATGTTTAAAAAAAATGTACAAGTAAATAGGTTGGTTTATTTTTAAGTTTAAATTTCCCACGTATCTTGTTAAAGTTTTGACCAATGAGGTAACTTGTTAAGTTGTGGCCAATGGGAGAGTGGACTGGTTGCTGGGAAGAAAAGAGAGGAAAAAGTTGAGAGGAGAAAGAGGAGAGACGTTAGTGGCGTTGGGGAAGAAAAAACGACCAAAGGAAACGATAAAGATAAAACAAAACTATACCTACAGAGTTTGTTTTAAAGGGAAATCCTGATTTTATTTCCATAAGAAAGTGTTTATTAGTTCGTTAAGAAAGACCTAGTAGAGACTGAAGCTGCCGTCACATTGTGGAGACACTCGACATTCTAGAGGTTAGCCTAGCATCGTGCAAGACTTGGAGAGAATTGCTTGTGACGACCAACGAGTTCGGGTTTCCAACGGATGTCTGTTGCTGCTACGGATTACTGGCTGCATTGATAGCTGTGTTCGCTGTGGATCTTGTGAGGACACCTGCACGGAACTACTATATTTTGCTGAGGCATTATCTACAAGTAGTGAGTAACTACAAATGTGTGGTGGACTTCAGGACTTTATGCATGTCGTCATTTTTTTTATGAGCTCCAACGCGCGCCCAGGGTTTAAGCAAGCTTGCAAATAATTTGGACATGGGTTGTGGGAAAATCATTGGGGTTTATAATTTGTATTTCTTTTGATGTGATATATTGAACATTTCATTAATATAGATATTGAACCTTATGTCTGTTGTATTGGTGGAGTCATTTACTGTTTCAGTTTCATTTAATGCATGGGAAAGCATATCCTTATACCAATAACCAAGTCTATAATCATTCTATCTGAAGTTAATACCCTATTTGTCATTCACCCTAGCAAGTTTACAATAGGGATTCTTATTGGAGATGTCCTTCTCACCTAATATCCCATGCTGTTCAGATATTCTAAATAAGGTAATATCTTGAGAGTCAAATTCGAGCCTGGTGAGAGGGTTACATTTTTTGGGGGCTCGTCCGGGATCTTGGTTATTGTTGATGGGATATTTTTGACTCCCCATTTGACAATTTTGAATTGAAATTTTGGATTTTCTTCTGACATTGCTGTATAGGCATAAACCTACAACATGCATGTTGAAGAGATTGTTACCTGGTGTAGAGAGAAACAGCTAGCTACTAATCGTGCAGTTGTCCTTAGCAGTGTTACAGATGATGTGTCTGATGAGGTTCTGCTGGAAACGCTGACTTATGTTAAGGCTTTTGGTAAAATTAGACTGCATGGTCGTTGTTCCTATTCAGCTGGTAACAAGCAGTATGTTTTGGTAGAGATATCAAACAACCTTAACGAAATAGCTGTGCCAAGTGTTGTTGGGATACCTGGAGAGTTGGGTCCCTGGCCTGTACATGTAGTTTCACAAGTCACATCTCCAGTTGAGAGAGAGGGTGAAGATTTCCAGGCAAAGCTATTATCCTTTCTGAGATATGAAGGGAAGACTGTGGCTGATGTTAAAGGCCTGGTAAGTCCCTCTGGTGCTGACCTCAACGCTGAACTGGTTACTGCCATAAGTTCACTGGTAGAAAAATGCAACAATGTGCCATCTGAGACTCAGAGTTACCGTAAGCTACGTATGTTCTCAGGTGTGAAGCCCACTCCTAGTGGAGAGGAAGAGTATGATGCATGGGCTGAGCAAACCACCCATTTTCTAGAGGAATGGCAGTGCACCGACAATGTGAAAAAACAGAGAATAATAGAAAGTCTTAAAGGGCCTGCTGCTGACATTGTGAGGTTCTTTAGGACCGGAAACCCCCATGCTACAGCGATCGAATACATGAAGGCTCTAGAAACCGCATTCGGTACCACCAAAGTGCACCTGATCTCATGGTAAGGTTCAGAAGCACATTCCAGAGTGAAGGAGAGAAGCTTTCAGCTTACCTATTGAGACTTGACAAATTGCTACACACTGTATATCGAAAAGGAGGCATTGAGCTGTCAGAGATGAATCGCACACGCATTGGCCAAGTAGCGAGAGGTGCATCCTCACATGACATGGTTGCGCTTCGTATTCGCATGACCTATAAGCTGCGTGATCCACCAACCTTTACTGAGCTGCTGCAGGAGGTAAGGAGGAGGAGGACATGATTCAAGACAGGAACACAACGAAGAGTGTTGTGAAGTCATCAGCTGTTGCTCCTGTTGCTACAGTTTGTGAAGAAGCTAATACTGAGATAGAAGTGCTGAGAAAAGAGCTAAAAGGTTTGAAAATTGAAATGACACGTCTCATGTCTGCTAACGTCACAGCAGCTCACTCTGACACACAAAGGTCAGATGTTGCACTTAAAAGCAAAAAGAAAAGGGTAAATCCATCACAAGAACAGACACAGGCCGACAGAAACCCTGGAGTGTTCTGTTATAGATGTGGAGAAGATGGCCATTTCAAGAGAAACTGTGAAGGTGAAGAGAACTTGAGGAAAGTCAACACACGCCTGATCAAACAAAAACGGTCTATGGGAAACTACAGAGGGACCCAGTAAAGGAGCGGCCTGACGTCCCGGTGAAGACACGTTCCACAAAGTGCCACAAGTATGAAGACATGAAAGACATGCTACCTACAGGTTTAGTTGGCCCAAGTTCTGTCGTTTCTGTACAGATTGAAGGTGTTTATACTAAAGCTTTACTAGATAGTGGTTCTCAGATTACTCTACTTTACAGATCCTTTTATGACAAGTACCTGACGCATTTGCCATTGATTCCTATAGGAAACTTAGAGATATGGGGCCTTAGCTCTGAGCAGTATCCATATGATGGCTATTTGTCGCTCAAGCTTGAGTTCTCGGGATCGGTTGTGGGCGTAGCAGAGACCATTGAAGCACTTGTGTTGGTATGTCCAGATCCGGCCATGAAAGGTGACGTGTCTATTCTGGTCGGCACAAATACGTCTGTAGTGAAGAGACTTATGACTGCTTGCAGAGAAAAGGAAGGTGAAGGTTTCCTTAGCACACTACAAGTTCATCCTGCTATCAAGGAGGCATATGAGAGGATGAGAGAAAGCTCAACTGATGATGATGAGAAGAAAGGAACGGTCTGGTTTGCACAGACAAAACCTGTCACCCTGCCACCTGGTGGGCAGGCGAGAGTTACTGGAATTCCAAAGTTTCCTGGGGTACCTTCTACTCAAACCCTTCTGGTAGAGAGGCCTGAAGAACCCCGGTTCCCTGAAGAATTACTAGTGAGGCCTGAAATCCAGACGGTTGCAGTTGTGTCGTCTAGAAGAATCACCCTTACTGTCAGGAATGTCTCGACAAAGGAGATCACTCTGAAACGAGGTATGCCTATTGCTCATCTGTTTCCTGTAGATATTGCTCCTGGGTTTCCATTGAAACGAGAGCAGGATTCATCTGAGAAGTTGACGTCTTCTTCATTCAACTTTGGAGATTCTCCAGTGCCTGAGGGATGGAAGAAGAGGTTATGTGAAAAGATGATGGAACGGAAAGAAGTGTTCTCAACACATGAGTTTGATGTGGGTTGTTCAAAGAGTACTCATCACACCATCAGAGTTACTGAAGACAAACCGTTTAGGGAGAGATCTCGCCGCTTGGCTCCAGCTGATGTTGAAGATGTAAGGAAGCATCTAAATAACTTGAAAAGTTCTGGGATCATATCTGAGTCGAGAAGCCCCTATGCATCTCCTATTGTGGTGGTGAGGAAAAAGAATGGCACCATACGCATGTGTGTTGATTACAGGACCCTCAACAAGCGCACTGTTCCCCGACCAGTACACAGTCCCACGTGTGGAGGATGCTCTGACATGTTTGAGTGGGAGCAAATGGTTCAGTGTGTTAGATCTCCGAAGCGGATACTATCAAATCCCAATGGGTGACACAGATAAAGAGAAGACTGCATTTATCTGTCCAGTTGGATTTTACCAATTTGAGAGGATGCCACAGGGTGTGTCCGGAGCACCTGCAACATTTCAACGTGTCATGGAACAGACAGTTGGAGACATGAATCTACTCGAAGTTCTTGTTTACCTTGACGACTTAATCGTGTTTGGAAGGACGCTGGAAGAACACGAGCAGAGGTTGCTCAAGGTGTTGGACCGCTTGAAAAGTGAAGGCCTAAAACTGTCCCTTGACAAGTGTCAGTTTTGCCGCACATCTGTCAACTATGTTGGACATATCATATCCCAGAATGGAGTGGCCACCGACCCATCAAAAATTGAAGCTGTCACCACGTGGCCAAGGCCTGAAACTGTGACTGCTCTGCGTTCTTTCCTAGGATTCTGTGGATATTACAGGAGATTTGTGAAAGACTACTCTAAAGTGAGTTACCCCCTGAATCAGCTCTTATGTGGATATCTTCCCGCAGGCAAGAAAGGGAGAAAGCCCAAGGAAGAGGTGAAAGCCTACTTCAACAACTCAGAACCATTTGGATCAAGGTGGAATGAGAAGTGTGAATTGGCATTCGAGACATTGAAGGAAAGCCTCACAAAAGCTCCTGTGTTAGCTTTTGCTGATCCTCAGTTACCATACGTTCTACATGTAGATGCTAGCCGTGAAGGGTTAGGTGGAGTACTGTACCAAGACCAAGGTGAGGGTCTGCGTCCTGTGGCATTTGTGAGTCGAAGCCTGACCGCTTCTGAACGCAACTACCCAGCTCACAAGTTAGAGTTTCTTGCGTTGAAGTGGGCCGTGGTTGATAAACTACATGATTACCTGTATGGGGTCAAGTTCGAGGTTAGAACAGACAACAACCCATTGACATATGTCCTCACGTCCGCAAAACTGGATGCCACTGGTCATCGTTGGCTGGCTGCGTTGTCTACCTATGACTTTAGTCTCAAGTACAGGCCAGGCAGGCAGAACATAGATGCCGATGCTTTATCTCGCCGCCCTCATCAGCAATATGCAGTGGAACAAGATTGGAGAGACATTCCTGCATCCGGTGTTAGAGCCATGTGCCAGATGTCTAATGTTGTTAGAATAACTCCTGGATCATCTCATAGTAGAGTGATTGATCAGTTGGGAGCCTCTATGCATGCTGTGCCTCAAGCATACTGTAACCTGAGCATGCTGAAGTCTAACATGCCCAGATTGAGCACTATGGAACTTTCTGCATCGCAACAAGAAGATTCTTGCTTAGGAGAGATGTGGGTTGCTCTTAATAAACATGATATCACCAGGGTGACCAAGACCAAACATCCACTCATCTCTTTGCTCCTGAGAGAGTGGGGAGAAGCTAAAGATGGAAGATGGAGTTATGTACAGGATCACACATCCGCCAAAACAAGACTCGTCGTGCTCAGTTACTTCTTCCAGAGAAGTTCAGAACTATGGTTCTCACGTCGCTGCATGATGACTCAGGTCATTTAGGATTTGACAAGACATATGGACTTGTCAGAGACCGGTTCTACTGGCCACGCATGAAGATGGAAGTAGAAGAGTACTGTAAGTCCTGTGCTCGCTGTGTACAGAGGAAAACACTTCCAAAGATAGTTGCGCCGCTTGGTCATATGCAAAGCGATGGACCTATGGACCTTGTGTGTATGGATTTCCTGTCCATTGAGCCAGACTCCAGTAACACAGCGAATGTTCTTGTCATTACGGATCATTACACAAGATACGCTCAAGCTTTTCCTACGAAGGATCAGAAAGCATCCACGGTCGCCAAGGTATTGTGGGAGAGGTACTTCATCCATTATGGTCTGCCCAAGAGGATGCATAGTGATCAAGGTAGAGATTTTGAAAGTCGACTCATCCATGAGCTACTGAATATGCTTGGAGTGGAGAAGTCAAGGACAACACCATATCATCCTCAGGGAGATCCGCAACCCGAGAGATTCAACCGAACCTTGTTGAACATGCTTGGAACTCTTGATCCTACACGAAAGAACAAATGGAGTCAGTATGTTGGGCATCTAGTGCACTCGTATAACTGTAGTCGGAATGAAGCGACTGGCTATTCGCCATATTTTTTGATGTTTGGACGTGAAGCTAGATTGCCTGTTGATATTTGTTTTGGAGTCTCGAGTGATAGCTCTTCAGAGAGAACTTACCTCAAGTATGTATCTGATATGAAGAAACAGTTACAAGCTACTTACAAACTTGCTGAGAGCACTGCTGGAAAGCAAAACCAAGAAAACAAACAGCGATATGATAAGAAGATCCGCTACACGCAACTTATGCCTGGAGACAGAGTTCTCACACGGAATCTAGGACTGCAAGGAAAACATAAGCTGGCAGATCGCTGGGCCTCTACGCCATATGTGGTGGAAAGTCAGATGTCAAACTTACCTGTGTTTCGTTTGAAGCCTGAAATTGGAGATGGACCCATTAAGATTCTTCATCGAAACCACCTGCTACCACTGGGGCAGAAAGTGCGCATAGAACCTGTGGTTAACATAGAACCAACACCTGGTAGAAGGACCCTGCAAAGAAGGAGGAAGAGAAAGGGAAATGAAAAGTTGCCTGGAAACTGTACTCCTCAGAATGATGAGAAAGTTGAAGAGGTTGAGAATCCAGAAGATGAGAAGGATTTTGACTCAGAAGATGAAGACATCGGAGTATGGTATGAAGTGCCAAATACAAACTGTATAAGCCGAGAAGTGGAAGAGATGTCGGAACCATTTAGCTTGGACTTAGACATAGTTTGGAATCAAATGACAGGGGAACCTGAAAGAGCAGACCAAGTTCTGGAAGTAAAAGAGTCCAGTCAAGAAGCTGAGGTCGCAACTGGAGTTGAAGTAGATGATAATGAGGCATCTAACTCAGTTGAAGAGATTACAGAAGAGGAACGAGAAGTTCAGGGAGAAGTGGAAACTTCGGAGGAAATGGAAGGACCAGGGATAAGAAGATCTCAGAGAGTAAAGAAAGCACCTGTATTACTTACCTATGATAAACCCGGAGTTCCAAGTATAGCCCCAGTTGTCAGATATTGTTCCACATTGTACAAGTGGATTGGATAAGGGAAACACAAATGTATCTCATTTTCAATTATCTAACAAGTTTTGTCTCAGCTGTAGGTTGTAGTTAAGAGTTGACACATTTACTTGTCATTACATTTCACTTATGTTTACAAGTCATGAGGACATGCCTATTTTGGTGGGGGGGAGAGTGTAATACCTTGCTAAAACCAAGTATAGAGTTTATTTGTTATAATTCATTGGTATTAGATTTAAAAGGTGATCGAATAGCTCCTGATTTGTAATGTCATTAATGCATTTCTTTTGAAGCAATGTTTAAAAAAAAATGTACAAGTAAATAGGTTGGTTTATTTTTAAGTTTAAATTTCCCACGTATCTTGTTAAAGTTTTGACCAATGAGGTAACTTGTTAAGTTGTGGCCAATGGGAGAGTGGACTGGTTGCTGGGAAGAAAAGAGAGGAAAAAGTTGAGAGGAGAAAGAGGAGAGACGTTAGTGGCGTTGGGGAAGAAAAAACGACCAAAGGAAACGATAAAGATAAAACAAAACTATACCTACAGAGTTTGTTTTAAAGGGAAATCCTGATTTTATTTCCATAAGAAAGTGTTTATTAGTTCGTTAAGAAAGACCTAGTAGAGACTGAAGCTGCCGTCACATTGTGGAGACACTCGACATTCTAGAGGTTAGCCTAGCATCGTGCAAGACTTGGAGAGAATTGCTTGTGACGACCAACGAGTTCGGGTTTCCAACGGATGTCTGTTGCTGCTACGGATTACTGGCTGCATTGATAGCTGTGTTCGCTGTGGATCTTGTGAGGACACCTGCACGGAACTACTATATTTTGCTGAGGCATTATCTACAAGTAGTGAGTAACTACAAATGTGTGGTGGACTTCAGGACTTTATGCATGTCGTCATTTTTTTTATGAGCTCCAACGCGCGCCCAGGGTTTAAGCAAGCTTGCAAATAATTTGGACATGGGTTGTGGGAAAATCATTGGGGTTTATAATTTGTATTTCTTTTGATGTGATATATTGAACATTTCATTAATATAGATATTGAACCTTATGTCTGTTGTATTGGTGGAGTCATTTACTGTTTCAGTTTCATTTAATGCATGGGAAAGCATATCCTTATACCAATAACCAAGTCTATAATCATTCTATCTGAAGTTAATACCCTATTTGTCATTCACCCTAGCAAGTTTACAATAGGGATTCTTATTGGAGATGTCCTTCTCACCTAATATCCCATGCTGTTCAGATATTCTAAATAAGGTAATATCTTGAGAGTCAAATTCGAGCCTGGTGAGAGGGTTACACTGGTAAATCATAACAGACTGTGCTGATTAAGATAATGTGTGATGAACACAATAAAACACTTTTTTGTTGTGCTTTCTAAGTGACTTTACTAGATGACGTTGTCATACTTGTCAGCTTGTTTCAGATCATCTAGATCGTGATCCTGAATCAAACCATTATTTACAACTACCAACTCTAACAGGGAAATTAAACAAACGTGTTGTTCACTTTAAAGTGTCGGGACTTGGACTGATACAGAACTGGTTCAGTGAAAATAATAATAATAATATAATAGTATTTCAACAGGCGCTATTGATTTGGTTCGGACTGACAAGTCTACTTAATGCTCTTCTGATGGTCAACAGTTCTATTGAATAAGTCATTCATTTTTCAATGCTGTTAAAATGCAAATATTCCAGCTTCGTTTAAGGACGTCAAAACTTTTTGAAAAGCTGCTTTCTAAGTCTTGTTTAACAATCTTTCCCCTCATGAAAATAACATGAATAAATTATTTGATTAAAATGAACGTCATTGTTGGTCTGATATCAAAATTGTAGGCCCAGGTAATCTCTTCCCATTCCCCCTAGGTTTAGGATTAGGGTAAGGTTGAGGGATGGCAGGGCACCCAGGGGGTGTAGAGGAGTTAAAACCATCCCTGAGGACTAGGGTTAGGATGAGGGTTAGGGGAACAGCCCCTTAGGACTAGGGTTAGGATGAGGGTTAGGGGAACAGCCCCTTAGGACTAGGGTTAGGATGAGGGTTAGGGGAACAGCCCCTGAGGACTAGGGTTAGGATGAGGGTTAGGGGAACAGCCCCTGAGGACTAGGGTTAGGATGAGGGTTAGGGGAACAGCCCCTTAGGACTAGGGTTAGGATGAGGGTTAGGGGAAGTGGAACAGCCCCTGAGGTCTAGGGTTAGGATGAGGGTTAGGGGTAGTGGAACAGCCCCTTAGGACTAGGGTTAGGATGAGGGTTAGGGGAAGTGGAACAGCCCCTGAGGACTAGGGTTAGGATGAGGGTTAGGGGAAGTGGAACAGCCCCTTAGGACTAGGGTTAGGATGAGGGTTAGGGGAAGTGGAACAGCCCCTGAGGACTAGGGTTAGGATGAGGGTTAGGGGAAGTGGAACAGCCCCTTAGGACTAGGGTTAGGATGAGGGTTAGGGGAAGTGGAACAGCCCCTTAGGACTAGGGTTAGGATGAGGGTTAGGGGAAGTGGAACAGCCCCTGAGGACTAGGGTTAGGATGAGGGTTAGGGGAAGTGGAACAGTCCCTGAGGTCTAGGGTTAGGATGAGGGTTAGGGGAAGTGGAACAGCCCCTTAGGACTAGGGTTAGGATGAGGATTAGGGGAAGTGGAACAGCCCCTTAGGACTAGGGTTAGGATGAGGGTTAGGGGAAGTGGAACAGCCCCTTAGTACTAGGGTTAGGATGAGGGTTAGGGGAAGTGGAACAGCCCCTGAGGACTAGGGTTAGGATGAGGGTTATGGGAACAGCCCCTTAGGACTAGGTTTAGGATGAGGGTTAGGGGGAAGTGGAACAGCCCCTGAGGACTAGGGTTAGGATGAGGGTTAGGGGAAGTGGAACAGCCCCTTAGGACTAGGGTTAGGATGAGGGTTAGGGGGAAGTGGAACAGCCCCTGAGGACTAGGGTTAGGATGAGGGTAGTGGAACAGCCCCTGAGGACTAGGGTTAGGATGAGGGTTAGGGGAACAGCCCCTGAGGACTAGGGGTTAGGATGAGGGTTAGGGGAAGTGGAACAGCCCCTGAGGACTAGGGTTAGGATGAGGGTTAGGGGAACAGCCCCTGAGGACTAGGGTTAGGATGAGGGTTAGGGGTAGTGGAACAGCCCCTGAGGACTAGGGTTAGGATGAGGGTTAGGGGAAGTGGAACAGCCCCTGAGGACTAGGGTTAGGATGAGGGTTAGGGGAAGTGGAACAGCCCCTTAGGACTAGGGTTAGGATGAGGGTTAGGGGAAGTGGAACAGCCCCTTAGGACTAGGGTTAGGATGAGGGTTAGGGGAAGTGGAACAGCCCCTTAGTACTAGGGTTAGGATGAGGGTTAGGGGAAGTGGAACAGCCCCTGAGGACTAGGGTTAGGCTGAGGGTTATGGGAACAGCCCCTTAGGACTAGGTTTAGGATGAGGGTTAGGGGAAGTGGAACAGCCCCTGAGGACTAGGGTTAGGATGAGGGTTAGGGGAAGTGGAACAGCCCCTTAGGACTAGGGTTAGGATGAGGGTTAGGGGAAGTGGAACAGCCCCTGAGGACTAGGGTTAGGATGAGGGGTAGTGGAACAGCCCCTGAGGACTAGGGTTAGGATGAGGGTTAGGGGAACAGCCCCTGAGGACTAGGGTTAGGATGAGGGTTAGGGGAAGTGGAACAGCCCCTGAGGACTAGGGTTAGGATGAGGGTTAGGGGAACAGCCCCTGAGGACTAGGGTTAGGATGAGGGTTAGGGGTAGTGGAACAGCCCCTGAGGACTAGGGTTAGGATGAGGGTTAGGGGAAGTGGAACAGCCCCTGAGGACTAGGGTTAGGATGAGGGTTAGGGGAAGTGGAACAGCCCCTGTCTGAATGAAGAGCTGGATCAGCTTAGAGAAAGGGTTAAAGGTCAAAATTGTCTGTGTCTATAAAAGGCCACCAATATTTTCAGATGCAATCTCTCGGGCGTAAGAGTTGATGACTGACTAAACCAGTGAATGAATGGATGAATGAATCAATGAATGAATGTAGTTTACATCTCAGAGCGATGGATCCTTACAACTTCGTATTAGATTGCTTTCCTTGCTCTGGTGTTCATCTATTGCCTAAATGTCATTAGAAACTTAGGGGAAGGCATACTGTAGCATGTATCCCCATTGTAAGCTGAGTCCATAATGAAGAACATGTTCCATTAGTGAGATAGCCCTGTCTTTGTATGTCATCTACGAATAGTGTTAATGACCTCATATAATGGTGGCGGTGCCAAAGGACCTTTTAATCATCTCTGTCTTTGTTTTCTAATTTATTTTTGATTGGCTATGAAATGCATCGCAGCACTCCGGATTCAGGTTCCAGCCATCATCAGCACTCAGGTTCCAGCCATCATCAGCACTTTCTGGTTGTGAGGGAGGGAACACACGCCTAGATTTGTGCCCACACACACATGCACGCACACAAACGTGGGCACGCGCACACACACACACACACACACACATTCACATACATGCAGGAACATCTTCTTTAGGCAGCATGTGCTTACCCTTTCCTGTAAGCAACACAAATAAGATCGAGATCAATTGTCAGTCACAGGAAAAATTATGCTAACTGGTACTTCAACTAAGCTAGAAAGAAGAATGTTAAATTTACATTTACATTTACGTCATTTAGCAGACGCTCTTATCCAGAGCGACTTACAAATTGGTGCATTCACCTTATAGCCAGTGGGATAACCACTTTACAATATTTATTATACTTTTTTTTGGGGGGTGGGGTAAGGGGGGTAGAAGGATAACTTTATCCTATCCCAGGTATTCCTTAAAGAGGTGGGGTTTCAAGTGTCTCCGGAAGGTGGTGAGTGACTCCGCTGTCCTGGCGTCGTGAGGGAGCTTGTTCCACCATTGGGGTGCCAGAGCAGCGAACAGTTTTGACTGGGCTGAGCGGGAACTGTGCTTAAATGATACCTCAACTAACCTAGAAAGAATAATGTTAAATTATACCTCAATTAACCTAGAAAGAATAATGTTAAATTATACCTCAACTAACCTAGAAAGTGGTTGATCAGAAGATACGACAGAGTCTGGAAATCCCAGTATCAGGAGTGAATAAGCAGGAAATCCAATTTGATTGTGGAGGAAAGGGGTTGAGTGTGTTAGAGTATGTGCGTGTGTGTTTATCCCACATCTGTTGCAAGGGGGTAAGGATGTTAGGGAGGATATAGGATGAACCACTATAATTATTTGCTAAAATAATAATTGCTTGTCAAAAATGTAATGTAATACAATGGAAATCCGGGTTATAGGTAACAATCCTACGCATGAACTTCCGACATTATTACGCATATTAATTGATAATGATGGAAAATAAGATATGGAAGATATTTCAATAGATATATATTTTTATATAGCTATATATATATATTGAGGTGAGAGCATTGGAAATGCTTTTGGTGGTTGCCCTGCTTCTGTTTTGTGGGTTGCACTGTGTGCTGTTTTCAAAGGATGGGTCCTGGCCTCTAGGGGGCCTAGGGATCCGGAGGGACGGGGGTGGTATGCCGATCACTGGGATGACGGCCCAACTTGGGATGGGGAGGGGCTTTAGCGGGGGGATTAGTGGAGAACAATTGGAGGGTTACCTAGTAGCAATGCAAATATCATGGTAAAGCTATATGGACACTCAATCACTATGGTATTTTGTATTGGTAAATTTACAAACATATATAATGATAAATAGATTTGAAACTTGTATCTCATTATGGTATGTGGTGAAATAAGTATAGCCAGTTATAATTGCAATGGCTTAGCAGATAATAACAAAAGAAGAACAATATTTACATGGCTCAAAGAGAAGGAATATAATATATATTGTTTACAGGAAACTCATTCAACAATTCTAGATGAAGTTGCGTGGAAAAAGGAATGGTGGGTGGGGGGGGGTTGTGCAAATTGTCCAAACAGATACGCAAGGTAGATGGATTATTTTAAATATGGTATTGGACCATAAACAGATATGGCTCATTAACCTTTACGGACCAAATAATGATGATCCACACTTCTTTGACAATTTATATAAGAAACTATCAACCCTGCAAGCAATTCAAGACTCTATTATTATGGTGGGAGATTATAATGCCGTTTTAAATAGCTCAATGGACCGTAAAGGAAATCACACTACAAACTATCACCCTCATGCTCTTAAGGAAATCGTGAATGTCATAGATACATTAGAACTGGTAGATATATGGAGGCTTAAATATCCTGATCTAGTGAGATATACATGGCGGAGACTCAATCAAGCTAGTTGTCTTGACTTCTTTCTTATGTCATTCTCGTTGGCACAAAAAGTGTTGATAGGGGACAGAATGCGGTCGGATCATCATATAATTGGCATATACATTACTCTTACTGAATTTCCACGTGGGCGAGGATATTGGAAATTTCATCAAAGCCTATTGGATGATAACTTGTTTTTAGCTAGGACAGAGGAATTTATAACTGATTTTTTCCGACCTAACATAGGTACAGCAAATCCCCTTATTGTATGGGACACCTTTAAATGTGCCTTTAGAGGCCATGCAATTCAGTACTCATCTCGAAAACAAAAGCAATTTAGGTCAAAAGTGTCCATACTAACAAAGGAAATAGAAGATCTAACAGAACAGATAGATAGCAATAAAAACTGTAACAGAGGCTCAGAATAAATTAGAGGAAAAACAAAAAGAAATGGAGAAACTTATTCAAGAAAGATCAAGTGTAATATATTATAAAAATAAAGCAAACTGGATGGAATATGGGGAAAAATGCACCAAATTATTTTTTTATCTTCAACATAGAAATGCTACCAAAAATAATTTACTGAAACTGGTTACGAATGACAGAGTGACACTAGATTCACCAAATGATATTTTGAAGGAGGAAACAAAGTACTTTCAGCATATGTTTTCGTTTCAGTCCCTTCCATCTCCTCTAACTGAAGCTAATTGTAGAGATTTTTTTCTATTGATAATGTAAAATTAACAGCCATACAGAAAGACTCATGTGAAGGTGAAATTACAGAGGGGGAACTTCTGGATACAATTAAAGACTTTAAGTCCGGGAAAACTCCAGGGTTGGATGGCATACCAGTCAAGGTATACCAAACCTTTTTTGATATACTCAGAGGACCATTATTAGCATGTTTTAACCACTCCTATGTAATTGGTAGATTATCAGACACTCAAGAAGAAGGTCTGATTTCATTATTACTGAAACAGGATACAAGTGGAAAATGTAAAGATCCAGTCCATGAAAAAATTTGGAGGCCCCTTACACTGCAGTGTTGTGATGCAAAAATTCTAGCAAAATGTATAGCACATAGAATTAAAAAGGTATTGTCGGATATTATTCATTCTAATCAGACAGGTTTTATACATGGACGATACATTGGAGATAATATAAGGCAAGTACTGGAAACAATAGAACACTATGAAAAATCTGGGAAACCAGGCCTGCTATTCATAGCAGACTTCGAAAAGGCATTTGATAAAGTATGACTGGGGTTTATATATAAATGCCTGGAGCATTTAAATTTTGGAGAATCTCTTATAAATTGGGTTAAAATTGTGTATAGTAACCCTAGGTGTAAAATAGTAAATAATGGCTATTTAAACTGTTTTAAACTGTCAAGAGGAGTGAAACAAGGTTGTCCACTATCGGCATATCTATTTATTATGGCCATCGAAATGTTAGCTATTAAAATCAGATCCAACAATAATATCAAGGGATTCGAAATCCAGGGCTTAAAAACCAAGGTGTCATTGTACGCTGATGATTCATGTTTTCTTTTAAATCCACAACTTGGAAAGGTAAATATCTGTCAATTTGTCAATTTCACTCACAAAAAAAAAAGAAGGTATAATCTTTGTAAATGATATCATAGGTAGGACTGGTGGAGTTATGTCGCACATGCAGCTAACAAAAACATATGGAATTGTCTGCTCTACCCAAAATTACAACCAAATAATTGCAGCATTACCGCAAAAATCGAAGAGGAAAGTGGAAGGGGAAAAAGTAAGGAACTTGTCTGTCGGCCATGCATTAAAGAACATAATAAGTTAAAGAAAATTGTGATACCAGTTTCATTTCTGGACCAAAGGATTGACAGCCGTCCCATATAGATTGCAAAATAGTTGGGAAGAGATTTTTGACGTACAGATTCCATGGCATAGTGTTTATGAACTGATACGCAAAACGACGCCGGATTCAAAACTTAGAATTGTTCAATTTAAATTATTATATACAATTCTTGCTACCAATAGAATGTTATTTATATGGGGGATACAATCTTCCCAGCTCTGCAGATTTTGTTGCGAAGAGACAGAATCATTAGATAATTTGTTTTGGTACTGTCCATTTGTTGCTTGTTTTTGGACACAGGTCCAGGAATGGCTAAAGGATTGCAATATTTACCTGGAGCTAACCCTGCAGATAGCACTACTGGGTGATCTGAAAAGTCATAGTCAATCGATCAATAATATAATAATACTTTTGGCGAAAATGTTCATTTTCAATTTACAATCTGTAGAAACATTGAGAATAGAAATGTTCAGAACTTTTGTAAAACATCACAGTACAGTTGAAAAGTATATTCCAAATAGAAATCCAGTATGGATGGTGTTAAGAGATAGTTGGGTGGTGTTGAATGAAGTTGAAGGATGGGACTAATAACAAATAACAACAAGATAACTAATGTAAAGCATACTGTGTCCATAATAAGTATATAGGTTATAGGTTGAGAGCTTTTGTGAAAGAGCACAGTTAGAAAGATATGGCATATAGAAGCAAACCGGATGGACATCATGAAAATGATCGGAGAAGTTGAGGGTAGAGGAAGTTCAGGAGTAAAAACAAACAAAATATAATTATTGTAAAATTGACTGTCCATAAAATGTATATAGTATGTATAAGCTGGGAGTAGAGGCCTAAGCATTGTTGTTCACTAGTTTACTCCAATTGGGAAGGGCTGGTGGGGTTGGAAAGTAATAAAGGGAAATACATTTTTTTAAAGGATATGTATGTGTATTTATATGTATGTATGTGTATGTGTATGTATATATATATATGTATGTTTATATATATATATATATATATATATATATATACATTTGCGAGAGAAAAAAAACATATGGGGGATTGGAAGTGATGCAGACAATTACATTGATGGAAGTTACAATCTATCTGCAATATTAAAGCTGATCTACCCCCTAAATTAAAAATAATAATAATAATAATATTATACCTCAACTAACCCAGAAATAATAATGTTAAATGATAACTAAACTAACCTAGAAATAATAATGCTAAACGATATCTCAACTAACCCAGAAAGAATAATGTCAAATGACACCGCAACTAAGCTAGAAAGAATAATGTTAAATGATACCTCAACTAACCTAGAAAGTGGTTGATCAGAAGATACGACAGACTCTGGAAATCCCAGAATCAGGAGGGAATAAGCAGGAAATCCAATTTCTGGAAATGTTGCAGCCCTAGTAAGGAGGTGTTCATACCATCTGAATATCAAATTAAATCCTGAAACCTCTCCTGAACACTTTTCACCTTCCTTTAAACCCCTCCAGAGAGGTGACTGGCAAGCCACCTCCACCACTGCAGACTCCTAGCTGTCGCAGGCAACTCATAAACTATGACTAAAGGGGATGGAGAAATGTAATATCACGGCAGAGCTGTGTGTTATAGTTCACCAGGGGTCAAATTATTGCTCAGGCAAAGGTCACTGGACTGCTAGAAGAAATAAAGGCCTAGTGTAGTAGTAGATGATGGGACTGCTGTCTCCCTGCTAGGCATGAGCATTTGGGTGATTCCTCACAAAACTACAGTGCATTCGGAAAGTATTCAGACCCCTTGACTTTTTCCACATTTTGTTACGTTACAGCCTTATTCTGAAATTGATTAAATTGTTTTTTCCCCCTCATCAATCTACACACAATACCCCATGATGATAAAGCAAAAACTGGTTTTTAGAAATGCTAATTTATATACAGTACCAGTCAAAAGTTTGGACACACCGACTCATTAAAGGATTTTTCTTAATTTTTACTATTTTCTACATTGTAGAATAGTAGTGAAGACATCAAAACTATTAAATAACACATATGGAATCATGAGGTAACCAAAAAGTGTTAAACACCTTTTGCCTTGATGACAGCTTTGCACACTCTTGGCATTCTCTCAACTAGCTTCATGAGGTATGGAACGCATTTCAATTAACAGGTGCGCCTTGTTAAAAGTTAATTTGTGGAAATTATTTCCTTCTTAATGCGTTTGAGCAAATCAGTTGTGTTGTGACAAGGTAGGGGGGGGTATACAGAAGATAGCCCTATTTGGTAAAAGACCATGTCCATATTATGGCAAAAACAGCTAAAATAAGCAAAGAAAAACGACAGTCCATCATTACTTTAAGAAATGAAGGTCAGTCAATCCGGAAAATGTCAAGAACTTTGAACGTTTCTTCAAGTGCAATCGCAAAAACCATCAAGGAGTTGCTTCCGTCTGGCCACTCTACCATAAAGGCCTGATTGGTGGAGTGCTGCAGAGATGGTTGTCCTTCTGGAAGGTTCTCCAATCTCCACAGAGGAACTCTGGACCTCTGTCAGAGTGACCATCGGGTTCTTGGTCACCTCCCTGACTAAGGCCCTTCTCCCCTGATTGCTCAGTTTGGCCGGGCGGCCAGCTCTAGGAAGAGTCTTGGTGGTTTCAAACTTCTTACATTTAAGAATGATGGAGGCCACTGTGTTCTTGGGGACCTTCGATGTTGCAGACATGTTTTGGTAACCTTCCCCAGATCTGTGCCTCAACACAATCCTGTCTCAGAGCTCTATGGACAATTCTTTCGACCTCATGGCTTGTTTTTTGCTCTCAAATGCACTGGCAACTGTGGGACCTTATATAGACAGGTCTGTGCCTTTCCAAATCATGTCCAATCAATTGAATTTACCACATGTGGACTCCAATAAAGTTGTAGAAACATCTCAAGGATGATCAATGGAAACAGGATGCACCTGAGCTCAATTCCGAGTCTCATAGCAAAGGGTCTGAATACTTATGTAAATAAGGTATTTATGTTTTTAATTTTTAATACATTTGCACCAAATTTCTAAATAACCTGTTTTTGCTTTGTTATTATGGGGTATTGTGTGTAGATTGATGAGGATTTTTTTTATTTAATCCATTTTAGAATAAAGCTGTAACGTAACAAAATGTGGAAAAAGTCAAAGGGTCTGAATACTTTCCGAAAGCTCTGTACGTTTATATAACTCACCCTGGCCCTGTGAAGTCCCGGCATGTGTATAACTCACCCTGGCCCTGTGAGGGCCCGGCATGTGTGTGAATTTACATCACAATAGAGATGTGTATCCTCCAGTATAAACTGAATAATTATTAGAACGTTGGGTAAAAAGCGTACCTTCCCCCACCCTACTCTCTCTCTCTCTCTCTCTCTCTCTCTCTCTCTCTCTCTCTCTCTCTGTCTCTGTCTCTCTCTCTCTCTCTCTCTCTCTCTCTCTCTCTCTCTCTCTCTCTCTCTCTCTCTCTCTCTCTCTCTCTCTCTCTCTCTCTCTCTCTCTCTCTCTCTCTCTCTCTCTCTCTCTCTCTCTCTCTCTCTCTCTCTCTCTCTCTCTCTCATTCTCTTTCTCTTTCTCTTTCTCCCTCTGTCTCTGTCTCTCTCTCTCTCTCTCTCTCTCTCTCTCTCTCCCTCTCTCTCTCTCATTCTCTCTCTCTCTCTCTCTCTCTCTCTCTCTCTCTCTCTCTCTCTCTCTCTCTCTCTCTCTCTCTCTCTCTCTCTCTCTCTCTCTCATTCTCTCTCTCCTCTGTCTCTGTCTCTGTCTCTGTCTCTCTCTCTCTCACTCTCACTCTCCCTCTCTCTCCCTCTCTCTCTCTCTCTCTCTCTCTCTCACTTCCCACCATCTTACTTCGGCCCTCAAATACACAAGCTATGTATATACAGAACAAAACAAGAACAACACAAGACCATGATCGTGATTTTCCATAGAGGAGGGAGGAAGGTTTGAGATATATTATTTGTATCTTAAAGCATAATTGAGGCATAATTAATTGAAGTTGGAATATTTGTGACATTTTGTCCTTACCCAGGCCTCCTTTAAGACTCCATAATGTTTCATCTGTAGGTGCTACAAAGCAAACGTTGGTGTCATATGAAGCTTCGCCGCTTGCTCTGTAATACGAGTAGTATTTTGATTTCAATATCAAATTTCTTACATTAATTTATTAATATTGAAAAATATCAACATGGAAATGGAATTTTTTTTGATTTGCCACATTTTTTTAAATGTGTATGTTTTAACATAATATACTCTACTAATCACAGTACCAGAGTGGGATCTCTGCTAGTTTTAAAGTTAGGGCCCATTTTATTAGGGCTGTCCCCGACAAAAAATATATATTGGTCGACCGAAAGTCGTCTTTTCTTTCGACCAATCGATTGGTTAAAATTTGTAAATGTGTATTTCTCCATATATAGACCACACCCTACTGTATGTGTTTTTTAATAAAATCAACTATATGCATTGAGCTTGTCTGATGCTTTAAGCTTACTGTTGAAATAAGACACAAATGCCTCAAGAGGGAGCCAGAGATCTAGACCCAACCATTCTCCTGCTCCTGTTCCTCTTATAGTATATTAGCTCAAAAGTCTTGTGGAGCTCCTGCACCTAAATATAAACAGTACCAGCACCCAAAATGAGTACCGGAACCTATTTCAGTCCAAGTCAAGCATTGATAAGAAGTAATAGGTAGGCCTATTTTATGACGTTTCCACTGGATCAGAGCATGACATTTTTCCTTTGCACACTGAGTGGTTGTCGAAAGGGAGAGAGCTGGAAAGATTTTTCAAATACATTGAGGAACTATTGTAATTCTCACTGGATGTAAAAACAGACTTTGTTTGCTTGCTGTTTGAGGTGAAGAAAACATTACTTTGAGAAGCTCCACATGTTATTAGTGGTGGTGCATTAAGCCAATCAGAAATACTATCAGATCCCCAAATGGACACATTTATATGCCTACATTTTCACGCAGGCCAGGTAGCCTATAGGCTTACTTCTGTGCGTCCTTACTCAACAATGACAGGAGCGCTCCAAACAAAAGACATTGACTAAATTGACAAAACTCGTAAATGGAATGAAATAAACCAAAACTTGTTACTCACAAGTGTAACAGGTTGTGCGCTCTGCAAACAATGTGTCCACTCCGATAACGAGAACGGTAAGACTGGAAATTACCGTAACCAAAGTAACAAACATTGTAGATTTGAAATTACAGGAATTAACGGTAAATGTACTACTGGTGATATATGCAATGGAGAACTGATAAACACTAAAAATCTAACGCAAACAATTCCCACAATGAAGTTATGAAACAATGAATGAGCACAAATTGGGGAGAGAGAAGTGCATTGTGCATCTGGGCGCATGGTCAATCCAACATCTGCATTGGCCATGCAGCATTTACGGTGATATGGCCTCAGCAGAAGTCAGGGCATTCATACTTCTTGCGCTTACGGGAGCAGTGCAGAGCTTTTGTGAAGGAAGTGAGTTTATGTTTTTACAGGATGTATCGCCCCCACCTACCGTCAACCAATCATGACACCTCTGGAGGCTCCGCAATTGCGTCACACCCGACCACATTTGCGGATCAAGCATAAATTGGCTTTTAGTCTAGGCCTCTGCAATGGATTAGTTCACTGAGATGGGCGCAAATATATATATATATAATTTGTTTCTGCTCGACAAAAAAAAATATTGGTCGGCCAACAGCCTATCGACCAAACAATCAACCAGTCAACTAATTGGGGTCAGCACTACATTTTCTACAGAGAAATTGACATTGTAGCCGGTGTATCCACAGCCCTCCTTTTACTTGTGTTATTTCACATCCTGCAAATCACCAGCAGAGGGCGACCATTTTGAATCTATTTTCACATTCACTCTGTTGGTAACAAATTGGATCATAACTCTAAAAATAGCAGAGATCCCACTCTGGAACTTTGTGTTGGTGACACGGGAGGGAAAGAGTTAGACAGAGTAGCCATACATGCACAAGTTAGACAAACATGTTGCTGACATAGGTTATCGATCTTACCATATGGTAGTGCCTGTCTTGACTGCATCAAATTGATGTAAAGAAGCTAGCTACGCTAGCCAGCAAAGTTAGCCAACTAGCTTTCTGGGCCTTCTGGGCCTTTGCTTCAGCTAACAAAGTAAAGGAGGCGTAGCTAGCTAGCGAGGCTAACTGAGGTTATGTTTCTGCCCTCCTCTTCCTAGTCTACAACAACTCCATTCAGATTAGACAACAGCCTGTTGGTTCATTGTTGTCTAGTCCTTCTCATTAACATTCCGAAAAAAAACTTCCAGAAAGTTCTAACTAACTCGAGGTAAAAAGGAGTTGAAACACTCAACAAAAAAAGACAAGAGATGTTTTTCTTCTTGCTCACTTTGATCCACTGTACAGGATGGGAACAGGTAACCAACGTTTCGACTCCGAGCCGACGTTCTCCTTAGACAGTAACTTCATTCCCCTTCAGCTGATAGGCTACACATGGAGCCTCTGACTGTAGTGCCACTTTGGATTGGCCGACAATAAAAACAAGCTACGCGTGAAATGAGTGCAGCCTACCGGCATGTCCATTTTATGGGGCTGAAACGCAAAAACAAACAAAAAATTGGATTAACTAATTTGAGGTAAAAAGACAGAGATGTATATCTTTTATGCTCACTTTGATCCATTGTACAGGATGCGAACAGGTGACTGAAACGCCAACTCCTTTTTACCTCGAATTAGTCCTTTTGGAAGTTTTTTCTTGGTAAGCCATTCTCATGTTTTATAGTTAGTTGGATGATAATATAACATGATTGACCATTCAGTCTCCACAGTATAGTGACACAAAGTAATATTAGGCATTTTATTCTGATGACAAACTTGCGTCACTGCACAGCTTGAGCTCATATGAAATGTCTATTGTTCAATTCTAGACAGAAATGTAAGCTGATTTGAGAAATAACCCTCGATTCAATGTTTTGGAGGCCATCCCACAGTCTTCAGACTGAAATCTCACTATTATTATTTCGAACAGGTGACTGACGTTTCGACGCCAAGCCTACCATTTTATGGGGCGCACGTCATAAAAACTCAATTTAAAAGTATGTGGTATTAGTCAATTAAGAATGTCAAATGTCATGGTATTTAATTTTATGTTGCAATATCACATGAATACTTTTATTTAATTCAAAGCCTTTTCCATTTTTAAAATAATCTTATACTTTATTTTATTTTTGTATGAATACTTACAAATAATCAAATACTTGTTCGGTCGGTTCAGATATTTGATTAATCAGTTAACCGTGCCCATCCCTACTCCCTGCATCACATTACCTTACATTATTATTACATTACACACAAACTGGCCTTCTCCCAGCATCGCTGGCCCCCGGGATCAGAACGCTCTTATGAGCAGTGCACCACACCCTGATCTCTCTCAACTCTCTCTCACCCATCTTTCTCTCTCTCTCTCTCCCTCTCTCTCACCTCTCTCTCTCTCTCTCTCTCTCTCTCTCTCCTTCACACACCCCTCTCTCTCCCCCTCTCTCTCTCTCACCCCTCTCTCTCTCTCTCTCTCTCTCTCTCTCTCACAACTCTCTCGCTCTTTCAACCCTCTCTCTCTCACCCCTCTCTCTCTCTCTCTCACACACAACTCTCTCGCTCTCTCAACCCTCTCTCTCTTTCTCTCTTTCTCTCGCTTACCCCCCTCTCTCTCTCTCTCTCTCTCCCTCACCCTCTCTCTCACCCCTCTCTCTCTCTCTAGCTCACCCTTTTATCTCTCTCTCTCTCTGTCTCTCTCTCTCTCTCTCTCTCGCTCGCTCTCTCTCTCTCTCTGTGTCTGCAGACCATGATGTGATGTGATTTCTGATACCTCCGCTATCACACAGGAAGCAGACATGTAGGCCCTGGAACCAGATGCCTAGACCCTGCTGCTACCTGCTGGATACAAGCCCTAATCAATTAACAGCCATTGAATTGTCAGATGATGCCTGATGCTAATGGTAATTGCCTGAATACACAGTGATCATACTCATAATAAAAACTGCTAGGTCCCCTGTAGCTCAGTTGGTAGAGCATGGCGCTTGCAACGCCAGGGTTGTGGGTTCGTTTCCCACGGGGGGCCACTATGAAAAAATGCATGCACTCACTAACTGTAAGTCGCTCTGGATAAGAGCGTCTGCTAAATGACTAAAATGTAAATGTCTATTGACATCACAAGCAGTGTATCGGCATCACAGTTGCAGGTATTTCACCGGTAATTGCTCAAACATTGACTTACATTGACCCTACCAAGTAAAGAATGAACGGCCGTGAAGAGAGATGATTCACATTCTGATAATGTTGTAGCTAATAGCCTTGTTGATTTGTGCCTGGTAGGCCAGAGGCTGACTGTAGAACCAGCTAATGAGTGACATGAGCATGTTTAATTGAAAGACTTCAGTCACATAAAGGCTAGTGGTATCACTCTGACAGCCAGTGTTCCTGTTTGCAGTAGAAATAACAGAGCTAATTATAATGCCACGAAAGATCATTGGACTGTTACAAGACGCACGCAGGCTAATAATGATTAACTTGGTTTCAAAAAGTTGCTCTCTCCATTGAACCACTGACTATGAAATTAAGCACGGTGATTGCCATAGCAAAGCACGCACAGGCGCACACACACACACACACACACACACACATACACACACAGAGTAATGTCCCTCTGTACAAGTTTGGACCGATACGGATTACATACTGGGGGTCAAATTGTATCAATCTGGGTGCTCAATACCTCAAAAGAGAGGGGAAAATGACTCCATTGTGAAGCTGACCCCAAGCTGAAAGAGCCCAGCCATTTTAAAGGCAACCTTGGGAGTCTGTCATGGAGTCAGCGTTTTCAAAAGTGCCTCTGAGATGTCTGGCTGAATAATGTATCCTAAGAATAAAATACATTAGTTACAAAACATATTGAATAATTCACTTTTCAAAGCCCCTGCATACACAAGATATTAGCTATTCACTCATTGGGCATCGTTTTTCATCTCTCTCTCTCTCTCTCTCTCTCTCTCTCTCTCTCTCTCTCTCTCTCTCTCTCTCTCTCCTCTGTCCTCTCTCTCTGTCTCTCTCTCTCTCTCTCTCTCTCTCTCTCTCTCTCTCTCTGTCTCTCTCTCTCTCTCTCTGTCTCTCTCTCTCCTCTCTCTCTCTCTCTCTCTCTCTCTCTGTCTCTCTCTCTCTCTCTCTCTCTCTCTGTCCTCTCTCTCTCTCTCTCTCTCTGTCTCTCTCTCTCTCTGTGTCTCTCTCTCTCTCTCTCTCTCTCTCTCTCTCTCTCTCTCTCTCTCTCTCTCCATCTCTATCTCTCTCCCCTCCCCCCTCTCTCTCCATCTCTCTCTCTTTCTCTCCCCCTCTCTCTCTCTCTATCTCTGTCTCTCTCTCTTTCTCCCCCTACCCCCTCTCTCCCTCTCTCCCCCTCTCTCCCCCTCTCTCTCTCTCTCTCTCTCTCTCTCTCTCTGCTAAAATGACTGAAATGTATCTCTATCTCTCTCTCTCTCTCTCTCTCTCTCTCTCTCTCTCTCTCTCTCTCCCCCTCTCTCTCCCCCTCCCTCTCATCTCTATCTCTATCTCTCTCTCTCTTTCTCTCCCCTCCCCCCTCTCTCTCCATCTCTCTCGCTCCCTCTCTCTCTCTCCCTCCCCCTCTCTCTCTCTCTCTCTCTCTCTCTGCTAAAATGACTGAAATGTATCTCTATCTCTCTCTCTCTCTCTCTCTCTCTCTCTCCCCATCTCTCTCCCCCTCTCTCCCTCCCTCTATCTCTATCTCTCTCTCTCTTTCTCTCCCTCCCCCCCTCTCTCTCCATCTCTCTCGCTCCCTCTCTCTCTCTCCCTCCCCCTCTCTCCCTCTCTCTGTCTCTCTCTCTCTGTCCTCTCAGCAGATGGTTACTGTCTATTTTTATTCCTCAAGTAACTACTTTCTTGGAACTTTGCACTAATTATCTAAAGAGCTCTTGACATTTTAAAGAGTGCTATTTGTTCTGATATTATCTTTGATGGGTTGGTACACACACACACACACACACACACACACACACACACACAGACACATAACCCAAAATGAATTCACACGCCAGTGTGTTGCTAAACGTGGCCTGCTAGCTGTGATTTTCATAGCTAAAGAGCCCAAATGAGGAGGAGGCCCTTCACTAATGAAATACTTTACCCTATACACCCCCTTTACAAAAGACAGACACACCACTTCAGTCCTCAAAGCAACACTCTAACTTTCAAGTGGTTTTCTCTTGCGTGCTGCTAATTTCCCAATGCTAATGACACTGCGTTTTAGTCCACCAAGACTCTCTCAATCAGTGCCTGTGAATGAATGACTACCTGCCGTAGAGACATAATGCATATGGAAAATGAGTGTGTAAGCGGCATCCCAATGAATACCCAACAGCAAGATGATATTTTCAACAGAGAAATTAATTTAGAAAATTGACATTGACACGCTTTCACTTCAGGCGTATCTCACACACATCAAGGCATCATTGCCAAGCCAATTATTTACTGTAAGTGGTTAGAAACTGCACTGCGTGATTATAAATGTCGTATGGCCCCTGGGAGAATAAATGAAAATCCATCACATTACTGAGAAGGTGTGAGACCGGTAGAATACATATGGGATTCAGAAATCATTACATATTTGCACATGTAAAAAAGCCACTTTACGTGTGTGTGTGTGTGTGTGTGTGTGTGGGTGCTTGCGTGTACCAGCTATCCTAACTTTGGTCCAATCATATCTCCCATACTCCCGTCTTACTGCATCCACTAGTGAGCTTGTATAACTACAGTGAAAGGGAATGGGCCTGTCTATGGGAGAGAAGGGTACAAGTCATATTTGAGACAGAGAACAGAACTTACCAGGGCACAGTATGTCTCAGGTGGGTCTCCACAGGTGATGTTGGGTGGGTCCACCGTAACCTTCAGGTACTTGGTCATGTCCATGGCCTCGGGTTGGCAGGCCATGTAATCCCAGGTGAGTCCTTCGTCTGTGTACACCTGAGACTTACACACGTCGTAGTGTCCCCAGGCAGCAGGATAATGCTGCATGGTCTGGCACACACTGGCCCACAGCGCCTGCAGTGTCAACAACAGTGGGAAACGCATGGCTACTTCCTGTCAGTCACGCTGGGTCTCTAGAAAAGGGATGTTTCTTTCTCAATGAGGAATCCCCTCTCTTTCCTCTCTCCCAAAAACACAGAGACAGAAGAGTTTATGAAATAATCCAACCTTTACGGCGAGAGGAGCCAAGGAACTGTGGCAGCATGCCAGCCTGCTGTTGACAGCTTGATGAGGGGGGAGGGGGGCACCACTTGTTTTGATCTGGAGTCCTCTCCCAACTCCCTTGGTCTCTGACGTCTCTCTCTCTGGCCG